>NC_030893.1:600000-900000 GCF_001548555.1 Eremothecium sinecaudum | reverse complement strand
AAATAATAACACTGACCTAACCGTCATCATTTTAAGATAAAACAGTATTTTAGCCGTAAAAATTTAAGCTGATAATTTGTTTATTGACGCTCACCTAATTTATTTTTAAGACTAATGTAGGGAAGGTATCATCTCCCTACTTTCGTTTTCAAGAATCGCGTAGCTTCCTTTATCGCGTTGAAATAATACATGCTCTTGGCACCAATACTGTAGGATCTCTTCAACATGCCTCTGCGACATGCTTATCGCCTGCACAATATTAGCTATTGACAACCCCGATCTTGTTCGTTGAAATAATTCCAAAACAGTATATTTCGGGATGGATACCTTATTAGCCCACTGGCGACCATCTTCAAAAGTAAGAAGAAGGTCAACTGTCCCTTGGTCTTTCTGAAACCTTAGCTTTCTTCCTGGAGATTTCATTTCAAAGGCTTTCTCCATTTGAAGGAAGGTTGTTGATAGTGACGGAGGTAATTTATAGTCACCAAATTGACTTTTGCGACTAATCTTCCAATATAGGTAGGAAATTATTTTAGGGTAAACGTTGGAAGGTACTAACTGTAACTTACTACTCCAGTTTTGAAAAGATGTACTCTTTTCTAGATCACTCCACATGACAAAAACATTAACAAGGTTAGATTCTTCACATATGGATTTTAAGACTTGCTTATTGTTACGGAAGTACTTGTTCATCAAAGTTTTTAACAGTTGTGACCACTTTGCACTCAAGACATAACCATCCATCTGTAACATGTGATTAGTAATTAATTTAATGAACTCATTTACTAGAACTTCTGGTGAATCGAACACTTGGAATACGACTTCCAAGACATCTTTCGGTAGCTCCAGAAGTTCAGCAGTATCATCGTCGTTTATATTGCCGGCTTTGTTTACATCTTCCTTAAACAGACCTGGTTCTGGAGTCCACTCTAAAAATTGCTTTACAACCGGATCCTGCCTTTCATGAGCAACAGAGTAAACAGCAGTTTTGGTCTTAATGCTGCTGACTGAGTGGAAATTCAATGCAATGCTATCCTTCAATTCTCTGGAAAGCTGACCTAATAGAACTGGGTTTTCTGTTAGCGTATTTTTGGAAATGACCTCTATAATCTCGTCACTATCCAATTCCAGAATAGCGCAGAGAACGGTAATTATCAAGTCTGAGCGCTCCTTGATCTTAGGCTTTAATTTAAACGTGAACCGATTCAAAGACCTTCCTGTTGAATCTATTACCATTAAGCATTTGATGGCTTTCACATAGTACAACAAGATTTCAATTGTTGTCACACTAGGTATTAATAGTTGTGTATCGAAACCCCTGCATATCTGTGCTACCAACCGATCCAACTCATATGAATCGCATTTGATAACATCTTTCATTTCTAATAATGCGGGCTTGGAGATGGGAAACTTCGGAATAATCTCATTAAAAAGCTCCTTTGACTTGATCTTTATAAACTTCTTTTCAAAACAGCCGTAAGCTAAATTGCTTAATTCTTGATCATTTTCGTTAGGAAATTGCAAAAGCTGAATAAATTGGCTCCACCATTTCTCAACAAAACTATTAAATACTCTGCTTATTACATTCCCCTGATCAACATTCCCCTCCATTTTATCCTGACAGAATAACTCCACCTTGCCAGTCAATAAATCTATCACAAATTTAACCATATGATGCCCTAGCCCTTTAACCATCCAATTGTATAATATAAACGCCGTCTCGAAATCGTCCTCATACAATATTAAAGTACGAATCCTTTCCTCCATACTGGAACGAAACTTCGGATTCCTGTTTAAAAGGTACTTACGAAGCCTGACAATTTCACTGTTAAGCTCACTTTGTGAAAATATATTCACATATTTTAACGGGAATTCGTAGTACTTTTCCAAGTTCACCATGTCGTTATACTCTTCCAGATTTTCCATGAAGTGAAAGAAATGAAAACGCACTTGAGATAGAATCCACTGTCGTAGTGTTTGAACTAGTACAGTTTTTTTACCTTCTTGAAATTCTAATAATTTAATACTGTTTTTGATGCGGAGAGAAGGAGGTTCCATTCTATGGTTATTGTGGTCATCATTAGGATCCATCCATGCTAAAAGGCACTCTAAATCATCTATCAGAGTTTCATTGTAGCCAGCAACAGCGTCCACTAGCTGCTGATGATAGCTTTCAAGCTCCTTTGAGTATGTCATTTATTCTCTATACTAAATTGTGCATTTCTTTGTAATGTTCTATCGCCACCTTCCGTTACGTGTTTTTGTAGATTTAATAACATGTTCGATTTAGTGCTTAAATAGAAGGAATATGCTCCAAGCGCTCAGAAACAATAGAGAGAGGACAATGTATAAAAACTTACCAGTTATAACTTAAAAAACTGTTTAAATCTTGGCATTAAAAATCGTACAATAGCTTTCGCGTCTTGTTTGTTGTGCACATATAACCTATTGATCTTTTCATGTAAGCAATTTTGCAGTAGTGGTCTTTCTTTCGTGATAGCTTGCTCGGCTGTAGAAAATGTATAAACTTTAGCTTAATACTTGCAAAAGATAACTTTAAAGCCCTGAGATAACCTCTTAATATCTTCCTCCCTCTTGTTACCATATGGTATGATAACCCAGCTTGAGTCTAATGGATTTTAGTTTCTTATACTAACAACATCTATTGTTCAGTCATCTACAAGGCAAACAGAACAGATTCGGGAGTTTATGGCAATAACCAACGCTACGCGATCAACTGCCGAGAAGTTCTTAAAGGAGAACCGTTGGTCCTTGGACTACGCTATTAACGACCTGTATAATAGAAGGGAAAACTTTACCAACCAAGACCATGGGTATGATGAACAGCTAGTTGCCACATACTACCACTACGCCTCTAAAAATGGAACCATGGACTCAGAGGCGTTAATACGCTATGTCAACAATTTAGGCTACCAGCTGGAAGATCCAGTTACCATCTGTCTTGCCCATTTATTGCACGTCGAAAACCTTACAGCGGACATCAACGAAGACCAATTTCTGAGCAGATGGGATAGTCTACGCTGCAATAATATTGAACAAATGCAGCGCTATATGGACTCGATGGAGCAGCAACTTCACCAGGATCCTCGCTATTTTCAAACAATTTATAGCTATACATTTGAGCTCGCCCTAGAGGGTGATGATCGTCAGCTCAGCATTGAAACAGCAATTGCATACTGGAAACTTCTATTTATCAACAATTCTTATGCTAGTACAATACCATATGGAAGGCTACATTCTTGGTTCCAATTTCTACACGAACAGACAGAGTTCACGAGTATAAGTAAAGATACATGGGAAATGTTCCTACCATTCGCGCTAAAGTTCCCAAATGACAGAGAACTCCTAGCAGGATACAATGTCATGGAATCCTGGCCAATAGCAATAGATGAATACTGGGAATGGTTAAAACTTACACAATAGGCGCCCCATGAAACTATCCCACTAAGGTGCGTAGTTAAAATGTGTTGTCATTATGAACGATACTCTTTATGTTACCCGGTTAGGTTTTTAGATTTCGCTTTCCATGAAATTTGTTAATGAGGAGTTGTTAGGGAACTGTAAATATGAGAATAATATAGATGAGGTATAGGATAAAAGTAGCTAGTTTCACCAGGAGTACTTAATTGGTACACATTTATCGCTCTAGCCGCGAAATTTTTTCTTTGGAATCTTCATTTTATTGTATTATATTTTTTTACTGTGGCTCAGCTCAACCGTTTACTTAGAAGATAAAGGGGACTATAGAACATCGTTTATAAATCACCAGAAGGGGTTTCAAAAGAACTTAAGCAATGTCTAACAATGGTCAGCAAAGTGCTGGACAGGTGCCACAACTTACACCTTCATCGATGCAGCAATTGGCATATAAATTTACAGCGTTAGTAAGTGAAGCCCAGAGAGTCGGTGTGCAAACTCCTGAGGGACTGGACTTATTGAAAAAGGCATCCAAGATTAAGGCTATATATGAAACCTATAATAAGCAGAAACAACAGGCACAGCAGGCTTTTCAGGTGCGGAATAATCCTCAGTCTGGTTCTCAGTCTCAAGCCTTGCCACAGGTCCAGCAACAGCAGCCTCAACCTCCGCAAGCACAGACTCAGCAGCAGCAACCGCATCAGCAACAACAGCAACCACAACAGTCTCAACAACAACCGAAGCAGCAATCTCAACAGCCCCAACCACAGCAACCACAACAGCAGCAGAGACCAGGATCTTCTGTTGCTAGCAACATCAAACTACTGTTAACTCCTCAGCAGCGTGACGCTTACGATAAACTTACTCAGACCTTTAATGAAAGTGCGAAAAATATCAAAGGCGAGTATGAGTTCTTAAAAAAAAATATTGAGGTTTTGGACACTGAAATAAAGAACAGGCAAAGCGAACCAATGACTGTTAAGCAATTAGAAGCAAAGAAAAACGAGCTATTAATGAAGTTGACTGCCCTAAATGCGCAGTTCCAAGCCCTACCCAAGAAATTCCAAGAGGATAAGAAAAAGTTCTATATCGAATGTGCAGCAACAAATATTAACCTAAAGAAGTTCTTACAAGCGACTAGTCAGCAACAAAGAGCGAATACTAGTAACGCCGGCGCAAGTTCTCCCCCTCCAGTCCAGCCAAGCGGTTCTGTTGGAACTCCAGGCAATACTGTTCCAGCTGCTGCTGATAATGCGAATGCTAGTGCTTCTTCACAACAGCGGCAGCAGCCTCAAAAGCGATCTAACAGTGGTGTTAGTAGATCGCCCACTCATGTTACGCCTGTCAATGCCGCAGCCAATCAAAGTAATAATACTGCCTCGCGCCCAGTCATATTTAAACAACCAAATCCGTCGATCCCAATACCAGAAACCATACCTCCCATCACCACTACGTCAGTCTCTTATCGCTCGAACCGACCAACAATTACTGGGGGTAGTGCTATGAATGCATCCTCCTTGACAACGCCAGTCATGACGAAATTACCTCCTTATGAAGTTGAAAATGACAGGGTTATGTCAAAGAGGAAACTCAGGGAACTAGTGAAATCCGTGGGTATAGACGATGGTGATGGTGAAACCACCATTGATGGTGACGTCGAGGAATTGCTCTTAGATCTCGCCGATGACTTCATCACAAACGTTACCAGTTTTGCTTGTAGATTGGCTAAACACCGAAAATCTGATAATCTGGACGTACGGGACATTCAACTGCATTTAGAAAGAAATTGGAACATCCGGATACCAGGCTATGCTGCTGACGAGATAAAAAGTACTAAAAAATGGAATCCTACGCCTGCATACAATCAGAAACTACAAGGCATTGTGTCAGCAAAAGCCGCTAAACCTACACAAGCAGCAGCAGCAGCATCTACTATAGCACAAGTTCCTGCTTCCGATAATGGAGTTGCCGTAAGTGATTCCAATAAGAAATAGTGTGGCGTCAGTTATACTGTCAACCACTCAATTACGAGTTAACCACAACTTGTACACTAATTTACTGGTTTAATAGTAATAGTTATTCTATAGAAATCTGAAGATATATACACAAATAAATCTATAGCAAATACTCTGGCGTACAGGTACTATGATGAACACCCGTATAACATGATGTTGTATTTTTATATGTGTGAAAAATTTCACGATATCACAGTACATGTCAACTCATCTCATCTCATCTCATCTCATCGCATCTCATTTCATCTCAAGGCTAAGCTAACCCCATTTAATTGTTTGCTATCTATATATAAGAAGTTCTTAGAGACATGGTGAAATCATACCAGAGGTTTGAGCAAGGAAAAGTTTTTGGTGTTATATCCTCTAATACAAATTGTATTTGGTTACCATCCCATGGTTCTAAAAATTCACCAGGACAAATCATCACAGGTAGTCTTGAAAATGTTAACCTATGGGAAATTAAAACAGGTGAATTATTGAAACATCTATCAGACGGTATTCCTCCTGGTTCTATTGATGCCGAAACCTCTAAACCTCCGGAATCCACGTATTTGGAATACCATACTGAGACAAACCTACTGGCAGTAGGGTATGCAAATGGTGTTATTAAAGTATGGGATATGCAAACCCTAACAGTTTTAATTATTTTTAACAGTCATACTTCTGCAATTACATATCTGAAGTTTGATCCCACGGGGACAACATTGATATCTGGTTCACGTGATTCTAACATTATTATCTGGGATCTTGTGGGTGAAGTTGGGCTTTGTAAGTTACGTTCACATAAAGATGCCATAACAGGTATCTGGTGTGAAGGCAATGAGTGGTTACTGAGCACTTCTAAGGATGGTTTGGTTAAAATATGGGATTTGAAAACACAACAATGCGTAGAAACCCATATGGCACACGCCGGTGAATGTTGGTCCTTGGCGGTGAAGGACGATTTAGTTATCACAGCCAACTCTGATTCCGAATTGAAGATATGGGAATTGGATCTAGGACGTGAAAATGGCAACAAGCTGTTGGAAAAGGGTACTTATGAGAAGCAGAGTAAACATCGTACGAATTGTATTAAATTTATTACAGTACCAGATTCTACCTCTTTCTTTTATGTCCAAAACTCAGATAAAACTACTGAAATATTTAGAATAAGGCCTGAAGCTGAGATCTCCAAGGCTATCAAGAAGAGAGTAAAGAGATTGCAAGAAAAGGGTATGACAGAGATTGAAGTAGAAGAAACTATAAGGTCTTCTCACCAGAATATCATTATGCATCCTTTTATTGTCCTTAGGTCTATGTTTAAGATAAAGGCGGCAGCATGGGCACATTGCACATCCTCTAAGTTGGAAATGGTCCTAACAACATCGAACAATACCATAGAATATTATTCAATTCCATACAAGAAACGAGAACCTACTGTTCCAGTAGGAACTAAACTCTACACAATTGATTTACAGGGACATAGAACCGATATTAGATCAATTGATATTAGCGATGATAATAAAATGCTTCTTACATCGTCAAATGGTCTTATGAAGGTTTGGAATATAAAGACGCAGCGCTGTATCCGTACCTTTGAGTGTGGTTATGCACTCTGCTGTAAGTTCTTGCCTGGTGGAACCTTTGCTGTTATCGGAACCCGTGCGGGTGAACTACAATTATTTGATTTAGCATCTTCTACACTAGTACAAAACATAGAATCGGCGCATTCTGCTGCGATCTGGGGCCTCGACATAACCAGCGATGGTAAGAGATTAGTTACTGGTTCTGCTGATAAATCTGTTAAGTTCTGGGATTTTAACATAGACCAAGTTTTGATGGCAAAAGCAACAGATAAATACACTTCAACTTTGGAATTAATTCATGACACTACACTAGAATTGGGGGAAGATATCCTTTCAGTTAAAATATCCCCTGAAGACAAGTTCTTAGCTGTTGCCCTACTCGATAATACTGTGAAAGTTTTCTTTCTTGATTCTATGAAGTTTTTCTTAAGTTTATATGGGCATAAGCTACCTGTGCTATCCATGGATATTTCATATGATTCCAAGATGATAATAACTTCATCAGCTGATAAAAACATAAAGATTTGGGGGCTGGATTTCGGTGACTGTCATAAATCTCTGTTCGCGCATCAAGACTCTATTATGAACGTTGTTTTTGTTCCAGGAACTCATAACTTCTTCAGTTGTAGCAAAGATGGGACAGTCAAGTACTGGGATGGTGAAAAGTTTGAGTGTATACAAAATTTAGCAGCACATCAAAGTGAAGTTTGGTCACTTGCAGCTTCTTCTAATGGTCAATTTTTTGTATCTGCATCTCATGATCGCAGTATAAGAATATGGGAAGAAACAGATGATCAGGTTTTCTTGGAGGAAGAGAAGGAAAAGGAACTGAATGAACAATATGAGCAAAACTTATTGAATTCCCTGGAAGATGGATCTGCAGATGATCAATTTAACAAAGGTGAAGAGCAAGATGTCTTAGAATCGGCCGCAGTTCATAAACAAACTATTGAATCACTGAAGGCTAGTGAGAAATTGATGGAAGCCTTAGATTTAGGTATAAAAGAGATAGAAGCTCATGAAGAATACGAGAAGCATATAAAAAAATGGAAAGCTATCTCTGCAGATCAGCCGCAAAAACCACAGGCTAATGCCATTCTTGTAGCTGTTAACAAGTCTCCAGCAGAGTATGTTTTGGATACTCTTACCAGGATCAAACCATCTCAAGTAGAAGACGCTTTGTTGGTTTTCCCTTTTACCTACGTCCTGAAATTTTTGAAATTTATTGACGTCGCTATCAAGGATAAGAATATACTAAATGACAATTTAGCATTGATATTCAAGAACTTCTTATTTATTATAAAAGCTAACTATAAGGAACTTTTATCCCAGAAGAATGAGTCATTGAAACTACAAATTAATAATGTGAAAGATGAACTTAGAAAAGCTTTGCGAAACAATGCAGATGTCCTGGGATTCAATCTCCAGGGTCTGAAATTTATTAGTCAACAATGGAACATCAACCACAACTCCAAATACATCGATGAATATGACCAACTAGAACATGAAAAGAAGACTGCTAAAAAGAGAGTTTTCCAGGCGACTACATAAAACGAACAGGTTTTGATCATAGTAAGATGGCTTTAATGCATGTAACACAGTAAATAAAGTTATAATATAACGTTAATCTGAGTTATTACTAAAGATTACGACAGTAGTAATTTAGTGAAGATACATTGTTCACCATAAGGGGTTTATAAAGTTCACTATTGAAAAACTGTTTTAATAAAGTCAATTTAATGTAAAACTTACAAGTGTCCATTGAATAGTAATTTCAGCTGCGAGAAATAATGCTTCAGATCGATGAGTTATGCAATATTGGATTTAAGAACTAACCTCATCCAACGGGCTTGAGAATTGCTTCGGTAATGATAGCGGGGTTCTTACTCCCTCGTTGCTATTGGGTTGCTTGTGAGTGACGATTTCATTGATTATCGTGTCATCTTGAACTACTTCTGACCCTGATTGCTCAAATACTTTTTGAAGCTGCTCTTCCATTTTAAGAATTACTGTACCATTGTGGTCGTTAGCCAAAACCTCCTTCACCGGGCTGCTATTTGTGCTAGAATAACCATCCTTTTTCGGCCTACCACGTTTCCTAGGAGATCTTTTTATAACAATATTTTCAAACTTTTTACCTCCAATGCATATCATTCTTGCCCTATGTGTTAACAGCGCATCTTCACGACTAAACTTCTTACTGCAAGGGCAAATGTAGACCTTCTCAGCGTGTGTTTTCTTGTGCCTTATTAGGTCATGATTGCGAACGAACGCTTTTGTACATCCAACAAAATCGCACTTGAAAGGACGGTCTTCTAAATGTGTTTGAATGTGAGATCTGATGTTGTAACGTCGGTTAAACAGTTTATTGCAATCTGGATAGAGGCATTCAAAAGTTTTATCCTCCAACTTTCTAATATACTGATCTATCTCTTCTTGAGGTAAGTTACTTGCCTTTTTCATAGGTGACAATCTCTCAGGGCTGCTTATAGCAGACTGGGTGGGGTGTAAGGACGCCGCGCCATCATACAAGCTCCTTGTGTTTAGTTGATGAGTGTTATCGAATTTTTTCTGTGATAATAGAATGGGCGAGGGACTTTGTGCCTGCACAAACTCTTGGATAGGCTCATCACATTCGTCAGCAGTATCTGGAGTATCGCGGCGGTATCTCTTATATGAAATATCTGGTGGTTTGAGGTTTGCCGCTTGGACTGAATCAAAGATATTTTGTTCCAGAGAATAATTGGTAGCCTGGTCCATTGTTGTACGCGTTGATTGGTGTTTAGAGTCATTAACTGAAATATGTTGAAAACAGTATTTAGGCGGATACCCTGGGGAAGGGAATGGGACCTTATCCTTACGTTTGATTGGTGTATTGTTATTAGAGCCCGGTATTGTGGGTAGTAACCCCAACTGAGGAGGTTTATTCAAAACGAAAGCGGATTTCGAATTCTGCTCTTTATAATTCAAGCCCAATCCAATAGTATTGACCTGTTGTTTCTTGCATGAAAGAGATTCAACGTCACTATCTTCCTCGTATGACATTGGTATTGTAGAAGCAGTTGATGTCACCGATCTTTTACTTCGATGATGTTTATCGTTTATTGGAGAGGCATACGGTAATTTAGGTGATGAATTGCTAAATAGATGATTTCTGGGACTGGAAGAAATGTGAGAACTTGACTTAGCGTTTTCGTTACTTTGGTTTTGGTAATGTGATTTATCCAGTGAATCTTCTTCTAAACATTGGTAATTAATCCTGCCAGATACAGTATGTGGCCTATGCATTGGAAGATTCCCTAGCTTCTTCCATTGCAAGCGATTGCATGTACCTTCTGGTTCATTCTCTCTCACTAAAGACATGATTTCTATGTTTTTTCCTGGTAAAGATTCCTTATTTTGAGGAACTGAAATAGATCCTGTGGAAGGTGATAACACGAAAGAAGTTGTTTCATCACGTGGAGGGGGGAATTGATAGCCTCCAGATTTGCTGTTCGACGTGACCAAAATACTATCACTTCTACGAGGGACGTTCCTCGGAGTTGCAATACAGGACGAATCGGAAAAGGTTTGTCTAGCTGCCGCTTCCTTTTTACATAATGCTTCCTGTAATTGTTGCTGCTGTAGCTGGTTTATCTTTAATTGCTCTTGGAGTCTCCGATTAACTTCTTTTTGTTTCTCCAACGCCAGCCCCAGTTCTTCTTGCTGTTTCAAAATGAGCGTATTTACCGTAGGTAGCCCGTCTTCTTTGATACACATATTATCATAAGCAACATCTGCGGATCCGCAAATAGCGTTAATGCTACTTTCGTGTACAGGGCGATTAATGGTCAGGTTATGGTTATGATTTACAAAGCCAAAGATGGCAGTTCCACTAGGTTCCCTGTTATGAGTTTTCCTTGGGGTCAAAGGATGCTGATGATGATAGGAATCGAAAATACCGTCTTTAAAACCTGCCTTCTCCAGTCCATTTGCAAACATGCTTAAAGTGCTGTCATCAATCTTTGGTTTGCTATAAAGCCCATCCGCGGCATCTTCATGTACAGACGGTGCTAATGGAATGTCTAACTCACGTAATTCTTGAACTAGAAACTCATCGATGTCATGATAAGTTTCATGATTTATGCCAAAATAACTTGATTCAGGTTGCTGTGATTCTGAATTAATATCTGTAGACAGTTCCCGAGATTTAGCATCATAATCTGTAGAATTAAGATTCAAAGGTATGTCAATGTTCATGTCCATGTTCATGTTCATGTTTATGTTCATACTGATTGGACGATGAGATGCTGATTTCATGCCTGGATCACTAATACACTGTCCTGCAGTCAAAGAAGAACTCTGATAAGGGCTTGACAATTTATTTGGGTCGATACTCCACTGCCCTATAGGAATATTCATATGAAGCGATCAATGGCAGCGATTATAGTCCTTTTAAGGGTATTCTTCTCAGCACTTAATTGCTTTAACTTGTGCGTACTTTAAGCTCCCCCACCTCTGCAGCAATCGCCTGTTGATTCCTTATATGCCGAATATACGTACAATCAATTGGCGGCCCGTCGTACTTCCTTGTTAATATTGTTACTAAGACTTTTCTGGGGCTATATAGGAAGTAAGCAATGGTTAATAGAAAACTTGAAAAGATTGTGAAAGAAGCATATTGGATACTGTTAGATCCTTTGAGCAAAGGGTATCTCTTATTGACTTCGGTCCAGTGAGAGCACTTCTATTTACCTTCCATTCATGTTTTCCGTTTCTGGCAAAAGTAAATAATGTAGAATTTCCGTTTATACATATTAACGAGAACACATCATGGGGCTAAAATAATACCGTGTTGCGCACCACCTACGAAGCTTCGCCATTCCATTTTAGATTCACTTATTACCGCCTAGGGGAATAGTAGCTACGGAGCCCCAGTTTAACTGTAACTTTATCTCCGTACATTCAAATTCTAACTCTTTAACTCCCTCCTCAAGCAATCGATCGCTTGCTTCATTAAGCAAGTTTTGCAACCTTGACATCTTATGAGATATAGCTTCGCAGTCACCAATTAGCTCATTTCTCAGGAAAAATGGATCTTTAGCATCTTTTCCAATTGAAACGTGAGCATCTTCTGGGACTATAACATTTGTAGAGGGCGCTATTGCATCATCCGATGGTAAACTTAGGTATGAGCAGATGCGCTTAATGTAAGTATTCTTCAACTCATCCGACAAAGGCAAGCAAAGCATCAAAGTTACCCTAGCAGCCGTTCTAAGGATAGATAAACGTATGGGGAAGTTTAGTTTTAAAGGTTTTAGGGTGTTGTCCTGAGTGATCCTATTTCGCATTGTCTCAATCCACCGCCGCTGTGACTCCTTGTCAGGGTGGGGTTGTAACATTGAAAGAGTGACATGGAGAGGTCGAACAGCGTTTAGCCTGCCGGTATATAATGATGTAAAGTGGTTTCCCTCATGCTTAACGGATTTATTTGCAAGCTGTATCACATGGTTTAACGTCTGAATTTGAGCCTTATTAGGACTTACTTCCAGGAACACAAATGTGCGGAAAGTATTACTTCTCGAAGGCATAGGATCTTTCTGAAATCTATAAATGATATCGTCAGGTAATTTTGGCAAGTCCTCCCTTTTTTCTTCCAGTTCGTACTCAGAATCGCTACTACTGTAATTAGATTTTACAAGGTCCATAAAATATATACTAGAGTGGTAAGCAGAATCTAATTCATAGATCTTGCCGAGAAACCCCCACAGATACTAATTTCGGCACTTTATTCAACCTTCAGTCGCCGGACGTACTGTAATATTATATGGTAGTGTATAAAGGTCCTGAAATTTTATATCATCGCGGACGCTTCTCGTAATCGAAAGTTTTGGTTAGATCATCAATAAAAACAACCTCTTCCTTTTTTAAGGTGGTAACGCCACCTTTTGTTACAGTTAAACATCTCTTTTATAAAAAGGTAGTTAAAGCACTCTCTATATAACGTTTACTGGGATTTTATTCAATACATTAACATCCTAGGATGGTTAAAACTGACTTGAGATCGTCAAGGAGTGAGGCAACACAGGGAATTAGTGGATCATGGTCTAGGTCAGGAAGTAGGACGAGGAGGCCTTCACTACCTCGCAATAGGTCATCACAGAGACTTATTCGTACAATTAGTTTAGAAGGTAAAAGTGCTGAAGCTTCTAATACTCAGGCAGATACTTCAGGAGATGAACCCTTGCAGTTTTCAGATGCCCATGAATTACAAGAACACATCGAAGTCCCTTTTGTAAAGGCGACATTAGATGCATCATTACCAATGGAGTACTTAAAAGTAGATGTGTTAAATTTAGTTATAAGTCTTAAGGTTCCGAAGTGGTATAAGACACGGAACTTGAACGCAAATGACATTAAAATTACGATGATCACGGGGTCTATGACCAATGCAATCTTTAAGATTGAGCATTCTAAGTTGCCTAGTCTCTTACTAAGGGTTTATGGACCCAATGTTACTAATATTATTGATAGGAATTATGAGTTGCAGACTCTAGCCCGTCTTTCAATGCATCATATTGGACCGTCTTTGTATGGTTGTTTTACGAATGGTAGATTTGAACAATTCCTCGAAAACTCTAAAACCCTTACTAAAGAATGTATCAGGAATTGGGAAACGTCGCGCCGTATAGCTCGTCGTATGAAAGAATTTCATAGCGGAGTTCCTCTACTACCATGGGAAAAAGACCACTGCATGTCTTGGAGTCGTATTGAAAAGTGGGTGGATACAATAGAATCTTCAGAATGGGTTAAAGACCCAGCAAACCTTATATCAACATTGCTCATTGATAACTGGGCCAAATTCAAAAAAATAATAATGCTTTATAAGGATTGGCTGAAGTCTAGGGGCCAATTTAAAAAGCCATTTCACTTTTGCCATAATGATGCTCAGTACGGCAATTTGCTCTTTACTTCACCGGTGATACCACCTGCTTCTGACGGTAACTCTGTATCTATGGAGTCGCCAGTTTCTGTATCCTTGTTGCCATCAGATAGTAATATTTCATTGGTTGATATTATTCATCCTTCAGTCCAGGAACAGGCTCAAGACTCAAAATTAGTTGTAATCGATTTCGAATATGCTGGACCCAACCCTGTTGCATTCGATTTGGCGAATCATTTAAGTGAATGGATGTCTGATTACCATTCTTCTGATCCATATAAAACGTTTGAAGAGAATTATCCAACAAAGGAAGAAATTCTAAATTTTGTTTATTCATATGTTTCTCATTTACGTCCTAGTAAAAATTGCTCTGTTGATGAGGAAGTTCGTGTACTTTATAATGATATCATACAATGGAGACCGTGCGTAGCGCTACATTGGGGACTATGGGGTATAATTCAAAGTGGCGCATTGGATGCTGCGGACAAAGCTAGCTCAGTAGTTGTTGAAGAGGGACCATGTGGTGAAAAATATATAATAACAGTGGATGAGGAAGCTCTCGATAGTGATGGAGAAAATGGAGTCATTAACAATGATGAATCACCCACAGTGCAGGGTGCAGATATCCATTCGTTTGATTATTTATCTTATGCAAGAGAGAAATTTAACCTGTTCTACGGTGATTTGATTGAATTACAGGCCATATCAGAGAATGAAGTTTACCCTAATACACAACTAAAAAAGCTAGATACCTCGTTCTTGTAGCCAGGTGTGCGGAGAACATATTTTGTTATTTTGGTTAGATTTATCAACCGTGAGCATTCATTCACTTAACAATGTGTGATCTGTTCAAGGTTAACCCAGCCCTCAGTACTTTAATACTATACTCTGAAATGTCATAAAGGATGTTATTGTCTGTTCAAAGCATAAAGTATTACATATATTTATATGTATATCTATATATATCTATATATATATATATAAATATCTGTGTGTTTATGTGTGTAAATATATACTATTCAAAACGCATACTCAAGGTAAGATATGAAGCTTCACTCCATATTATCATAATCCTATGAGGTCATATATTCACTAGGCAGTTATCTACATCAACAACATTCTCTTTGGATCTTCAATCAATTCCTTGACTGTTCTCAAGAAAATGACAGCCTCTCTACCATCTAATAATCTATGGTCGTATGTTAATGCCATGTACATCATTGGTTTAGAGACAATCTGGCCATTCACAGTAACAGGTCTTTCCTTCACAGCATGCAAACCTAAAACAGCAGCTTGTGGAGTATTAATAATTGGAGTACCATATAAGGAACCAAACACACCACCGTTAGAAATAGTAAAGTTTCCGCCAGCCATATCTTCCAAAGTCATCTTACCATCACGGGCCTTCTTACTTAGATTAGCAATCTCTTGTTCAATTTCCAACACTGACAAACATTCAACATTGCGGACAACAGGAGTAACCAATCCTTTTGGAGTGGCAACAGCAACAGAAATATCTACATAATCACGGTACACAATTTGGTCACCCTCAATGGCACCAGTAATAGCTGGGACATCCTTTTGAGCCAAAGCTACCGCCTTAGAAAATAGACCCATGAATCCAAATTTAATACCTTTATTTTTGAGAATATCATCTTTGTACAACTTTCTCATTTCCAAGAGGGCAGACATGTCAACTTCGTTAAATGTAGTTAAAGAAGCAGCAGTGTTTTGAGACTCCTTTAATCTCTCTGCAATTCTCATTCTCATACGGTTCATCTTTACCCTGCGTTCACCACGCGATGGTAAGTCTGAAATGATAGCTGTGGACTGAGCTGCTTTTGATGGCGCTTCGCGTGGGGTTTCCTTTGGGGTAGTTGGAGCTGTGGACTCTTTTGGCTTAGATTCCTGTACTGGAGCAGATTCTTGCTTTGGTTGGGTTTCTGGAGCTGAAGAAGCACCCTTGTCTTTTGGCTTGGCTCCTCCCGCTGGCTCTGCACCTTCCTCAATCTGAGCTATTTCATCTCCAACAGTCACGGTATCCTCAGGTTGGAAGTTTAACTTGGTGATTGTACCAGAAACAGGAGAGATAACTTCAACATCTATCTTATCCGTTTCTATTGTGGCTAGCAACTCGTCTTGGCTGATGTAATCGCCAACTTGTTTGGTGAATTCTTTTAATGAACCTTCTGTCAATGATTCAGCCATTGGAGGGACTGGAACAGATGTAGACGCAAATCTATAGGCCGAAATGCCCTTGAAATCTACAATCTGATCTCTCAAGAAGAAACTTCTGCGACATATGTCAATAAAAGCAGGTTGTCTAATCCTAGAAACAGCGGCAACAGATAACCTTAACATATTATGATTCTTTAGATTTAAATGCGATATCTGGCAATAAATAGCAGGGAGAAATTGGAACCAGAGATTTTTAATGTAAGATGTAATAGGTTTCCAAAAAGCGTCAACCCCAGTTCTTGGAAAAGTTCAACTAAAATTCTGTTTGAAAAGCGAGTATGGGATTGACAGCCGTTGGTAACCGTTAAGGCGCCGATGGTCGGAGCCGACGGAGTAATCATTATAAACGGATCTCAAAATCAAAATTATCACCAAATCAGGGTAATCTGGATGTGTCAACCATGTTTTGTTAGCTATGTAAAATATGCTTACCGCTTGTACATAGTAGCACCGTAGGCAAAGACTTTATGCACATAAAATGGAAATTTACTGAGCTATTGTGTTGATATGGACTTTAACAAGGTTCAACGAAATTTAAACCTTCTAGCAAATGATCTGAGTGACAGCGAAACACTCGATGCCCATGAGTTAGCTGAGACCCAAACAGCAGCAGCTTTTAGCGACGACGAGGAGACAAAAGATCGAGATGTGTTCTTGTCGACTCAAGTTCAGGCAAGAATTGATGAGGCAGAGGAGAGCGAAACAATTCAAAAAGATTTTAAGAAACTGTTGGAGGATTTCACCTATGAGAGGGATAGGCTAGAAATGACGAAGACAGCGGCAAGTAAAAAGCCAAGGATGGCTAACAACCCAAAAGTTAGTAAAAAAGCTAATAAAAGAATACGAAGCATCACGCAGCATAATACTGATAAGTTTAAAGATCAAAGACTACACGGCCGAGCGAAGCACCTAGTTACAATGCTCTCTGGTAAATTAAACAAAGTAAATTCTCTCATGAAAGCTATGCAGCAGGATTCTGTAGATCAGAAGTACTCCATTTATGATTCTGAAGAATGGTCAAATCTTGTTACTTTGCTACGAGAAAGACTACCGAAAGTGACACGATCAGATATCAACATCGTGAAGAACTACGTGTATGGAGGCGAGCTGGAAGAAGATCCATGGTATGCCTCTCAGCTTCCACCTAATGAAGTTGATATTATCTTGGGCTCCGGACTTGATAATGTGGTTTATGATAACATGGAGTTTATAAGCGAGCAGCGAAATGCAGTGACTCTTTCTCAGCTTTTAGAAGATACAAGCATAAGCTCCATCCCAGATAGTATGGATTCTGGAGACCGAATAAGCATCACCTTGAGTATAAGTTCAGAAAACGAAGATGAGATTATAGATCCCACTAAGGAAACATTTAGGGTCGTGCCCAATATTACTTCTCCTGTCAAGACTTCAGTCGGAACGGACTCACCGTTACGCGGGCTTGCCGCAAACCCTAATTTGCAAGTCCCAGCAAGTAGAACCACGACAGTAAACGAGTTAGAATCAATTGAATCTCTCCCATCAATCTTAGAGTCTGAATCTTTTGTGGTACGCATGAAACTGTATCACGATCAACATATACCTGACGGTTTTCACACCTTAGGTGATGAAATAATTGCAGATAGTGAAGACAATGAATATACAATAGCAGAAATGCTTCCCAGTGAAGAGGAGCAAGTGATACTCTCACCGCAATCATCGTGGCCGGAATCAGTACAACAACTTCGTCAATCCCTTAAAAACATTGGAATTAAAGTTTCAAGAACCAAAAGCCAAATGCTAGAGAATTATAGCAGCGCTCTAGAGAATCTTAGTTCACAAACAGACGCAGATAGACACAATGAGATTTTTTCCAGGCTAACCACCCAACTTCGTAGTGATCCACGGTTCGTGAGCCGTGTTTATTGCTTTGAGCCGTTCACTCTTGAGGAACTTCGGACCTTTTTTGAGTTCAAAGATGAATTTACTAAACTTCTAGACGATACTGTCATACGGGAATGGGCAGATCACAATGGTGTCTGCATTAAAAACAATGTTAATAATACTTAGATATAGTTCTTATACTAATAACTCACTTTTAATGAGTTAATAATTAGCTACGTCAACGTAAAGTAGCTCTGTCCTCTATGCTTACGCCGCATATTTGGTTCTGTATTTTGCGTTTATAAGTTCGAATCTCGAATTTACCTTATGACCGCAAATAGAAAAAACCGCGTAATCTGTGATCTGTACAACAACAAAGCGAACAAAGGTGTTGTTTATAAAAAAGTCGCAACTGTTTCTTCCTCCTTTAACCTCCTAATAAACGAAAACACAGTTTTGAAAGACACAGAAAACTTGGACTAGGAGAGTCAAATTCCATTTAATATCGACCCAAAATGCCACCAGTTAGTGCAAGGTCGGCTAAAAATGAGGACAAACGGACACACCCTAGCAGTACAGAGGAAATAAAGTTCCAGTTGGAACAGATCCAGAAACAATTGGATGAATCTAGAGCTCAAGGAGAGGAAGAAGGTGAACCTAAGCAGTCAAACCTACCGTTCTCTAGTATGTTGAGCAGAAGGGATGCTAGGTCTTCTATGCCTGTTTTTGCAGGTAGTAACGTTCATAACGGAGTACTGAAGGCAAATTCAGGTAAAGATATGAATTTCGTGGTTGGTTTAAGTGAAAACTTATTGCTGGAATGTAGGAGGCTACAAGCTGAGAACGAAATGAAGTCTGTAAAATTAAAGGGCTTACAATTGGAGCATGAACAACTGCAAGCGAGCTTTAGTCAATTAAACCAACGCTTCGCTAGTACTTCCAAGGAGGATGCTGCCCTTAAAGATGTAAACTGGGAGCTAGAAATGAAGTTGCAGACAATGTCCCAGGAATTCGCAGATTTGTCCGAGTTATTTGGCAAGAACAAGAAAGCGTTACAGAAACAAATTGATTTAACTAACGAAGTCAAAACTGAATTGGAGGCTGTCAGTTTACAAAAGGATGGTCTGCAAAGTGCACTAGAAGGTAAGGAACAAAAATTTTTGTCAGAAATTACGGAACTAAAGCAACACATAGGGGAATTAAACGAGGAAAACGAGCAATTAAATTCTAAAATCGAACTTTTAACGTCTAAGGTCGAAACTTTAACGAATGAGTTGACGAAGAGGAAGGACATCAATAGCGATAGATCTGTTGCGTCGGTGAATGCCACAGACGGGACTAATAATAATCAAGAAGATTCGGAACGCCACTCTCTAGATATTAGGGGAACTCAAGTAAGTCAACCTAGTACAATAAGAGAGGGCTTAGAGTATGAAACATTAAAGGCCGATTTGACGCATGCTACGCAAACTATTTCGAAACTTAGGCAACAAATACTTCGTTTGAAGGCGGATAAAACTGCTGAAAGGTCAAGTGTCAGATCAGGAAAATCTAAAAGAAAGCTGGAGTACAATTTACATCCAAGTGAACGTACTGAAAGTGCGCTAACTGTTGATGGGCTTAATGACACATTTGATGAACCTGCAAGCTTAAGGGATATTAGCAGGGGGACATTCTCTGATCTAAACTTTGGTTCTGATGTGGAAACATCTAGCATTGTTTCCGATACCCAAAACAGGAATCCTCTAGCAAGTATTTTTGACAGTGATTCTAACGACGAAGTTAGACTAGAATTACAACGTGATGAGGTTGAAGCATACGCTAAAAGTCATAATTTAGTGATTTTGACCGAGGAGGCATATAAGAATTTACAATTCTCATTATCGGATTCCTCTAAATCCATAGACAATGGTAAGGATACATCACTTGAAGATGAAATGGTTTTCAAACTTCAAACACTTGGTTACAAAGTGTTATCAAAAGACATGTATGAGGAGTTGAATAAGAAGGTGAAAATGTTTGAGTGTCCCACACTTTCTTACTTGGAATCTAAGGCGCGGGGTATTGGAAAGGCTGTGGTCGACAGAGCCCAGTTCGAATCCCTAGAAAACCCCTCCGTAAATGAATTTATTAGGCAAGCAAAGTCCCAAGGTCTTGAGGTATTGTCAACTGCTGAACATAAGAAACTTATTCAATGTATTGAAAATCCATCATTAGAATACTTGACCGAAAATTTGAAGAAGTACCATCTTTGTACTCTTTCGGAGCAGGACTATGCCTGTTTCAAAAACCCAACATTATCTTATTTATCTAATCAATCAAGACTACTTGGGAAGTCACTAATTGATACTGAAAAGTTACATGGATTAACGAAACCAACCATAGAGCAGATTTCTTTTAGGGCTAGCGAACTAAAGCATGTGTTGCTACCAAAAGATACCCATGATAGATTAATAAATCCATCAAAGCAGATGGTAGAGAAATATGCTGCGTCCTATGACGATGTACTAGTATCGCTTGATGAGTATGAGGCGCTGCAAAGTCCTTCTCTGGCGACAATGCAAGAAAAACTTGATGGTATGGCTTACACTGCATTACCAATTGAAGATCTAAGTAAACTGAGAAATGAAATTGCGAATCCAGGGATCGACCAATTACAACTGGCCGCTCGTAAAAACCGTTGTATTCTTTTGAAAGATACAGATTATGAAAATTTGATACGGGATGCTACACCTTCTTTGGAAAATATTAAAAAACATATGGAGCACTATGGCAATCAGGAGCTTCTATTTTGGCTTGCCGATAAACTATCTTACCAGGCCGTGCCCTTGACCGAATATAAGGATCTAATAAATCAGACCCAGAACCCATCAATTGAGTTTTTGTCACAAAAGGCTGCTTCTTATAACTATGTTTTCTTGGAAAGGAACAAGTACCATGAGATGTTACATATGCTTGAAAATCCAACGGATCTTTACTTGGAAACAAAATGTGGGGAAAGAGATCAGGTGGTAGTTAATAGGGATGATTATGAGTTCTTCAAACAGCATATTGAAGCTCCTAAACTCGAGTTTATGTCAAAGCACGCTGCAAAGCTGGGCTTTACACTGATTGAACGATCTGCTCTGTCTAAACTAAATGATGATATTGCTTCCCCATCATTAGACTACTTAAGATCTAAGAGTGCAACTGCTGGTTATAAATTACTGACATCTGAGGAATATGAGAAGCTGAAAGAATTGGCAGAAACACCTCCGTTGCAGCATATTAGATCAAAAGCGACACTATATGGTCTGGCAACAGTGGAGCAGTCAGAATACCAGCGTATCTTACGGAAGTCTAAGCAACCTACTCAAGAGGAGTTAAAGGATTTTGCGCGTAAACTAGACCAAGTAGTTCTTTCATTCGCAGAGTATCAAAAACTGAACTCTGATCTTCAAAGTCCATCTCTTGATTATCTGGTTGAAAAAGCTGCTACTTACAATAGAGCTTTGTTATCCAACGATGAACTGTCTAGGCTACGTTCGAGTGTGAACAATCCAACACTCACGTATCTTTCAGATAAGGCAAGAAGTCTAAAGCATGTTATTCTACCATCATCTCATCACGCCGAACTCAACGAGATGGCATATGCTCCTACTATGAGCCATTTAGAGCTCAAGGCTAAGGAAAAAGGTAGTGTAGTAGTTTCCTCCGAAAAATATGAAAGTATTCTGGCTAATGCGAATGAGCCATCGTTAGAACATTTGATGTATAAGGCGAAAGAAAAAGATTATGTCGTTATTCCAAGGAGTGAGCACTCAAAGTTGATAGAAAACCTAGAGCATCCGTCTTTGGAACATTTGAAGCATATTGCCAGGGATAGTGGTAATGTTGTCATTAGTATGGACAAGTATTCGCAAATGCTTGATGAACTTGAAAAACCAACCTTGGATTATTTGAAACTAAAAGCTGCATCTCAAGATCATATTGTGGTTCCTAACGCTGAATATGAATCCTTGCAAAATACAGTAGGTGCTCCAACTATGGAATTCTTACAATCAAAAGTTCTAGCAAGATCTTGTGTTATGGTTCCTTCTCAGGACTATAAATTGATGATTGAAAATAATACCAAGCCTACACTAGAATACCTAAACACTAAGGCCAAAGCTTTTGATTGTGTAGTGGTTTCTGAATCAGATTACAAAAAATGGAAATTGGACTCGAGTGAGTATTCAAAACTGTTGAAAACCCTGACACCTTCTTCGTTGCAGCTTTTAAAAGAGCACGGTATCGGTTATCAGATTATTCCTTTGGATGAGTATAATCAACTTGTTGAACTATCCTCTAATCCACCTCTAGATTTCCTCACCAAAAGCGCAAAGAGTAAGGGATTTAGTTTAGTAGCGACAAGCGAATATGATAAATTGTTGAAGCTTGCATTTGATCCAACCGATAGTGATATAGCCGAAAAGCTAAGAAAAACGGGACACATAATGGTGCTTGAAGATACTTATGAGTCTATGAGGCGGAAATTAGATACACCACCTGAGTCCTACTTAGAAGAAAAGGCTAAGCAAAGGGGTATGGTTCTTATCACTGCGGAAGAATATAAGGAAACTGCTAGGAAAATTAATGACAAGGACTCAATTTTAGCCTCAGTTCGTTCGTTTGGTTATGAGCCAGTTTCCTGCCATGAGTTGGAATCCTTAAAAAAGTCTTCAATTGAGAGGGCAGAATTATCGGAATTGCAAATCCGCTTGGTTTCACTGGGCTATGTATCCATAAGGAAATCTGAATACGATGATTTAAACGCCCCTACTATTGAGAGGGTAAATAAAAGTGACACGATAAAGTTGTGTAAACGATATGATTTGAAACCCGTTCCTCTAAAGGAATATGAGAAACTGAAGGAAGATTCACAACCTTACATTTATTCTGCAGATGAATTGATTACCATGGTAGAGTCAAATGGTAGTGTTGTGGTATCTGAAGCTGCGTATACTGCATTAAAGAATTCAGCTGAATCACCAACTTTGGAAGAGGTAGCAAAACATGCATCCGCGTATAATATGGGTCTAGTTGACAAGACACAATATTCACAATTATTGAGGTCCTTGGAGTCTCCATCAGTTAAAGAATTGGAACTCAGGGCAACATCTCTTGGCATGAAGTTGCTTGAGAATGATAAATATGTATCGATACTAAAGGTCTGTGATACACCCTCAAAGGATTTCTTAGAAAGGAAAGCATCGGATATTGGTTATGTTCTTATGAAAACTTCTGAAAGAAATGAATTGGTTGAACAGGCTAATAACCCTTCAATTGCCCATCTCACGGCGAAGGCAAGTGCGCATAGTATGCTACTTTTAGATCAGAGGAAATACGATGAAATTTACCAGAAGGCGGAATTTCCGACATTGCAAGAATTGGAAAGTAAGGCAGCTTCCTTAAAAATGAGATTAGTTTTGAATGACGAATATGAAAATTTGGTTAAGAAGGCAACAGAGCCCGAACTCTCATTCATAAAAACATCTGCTGCAAAACTAGGCTATCTCATCATTTCTAAGGATGAATATAAACTGTTCCAACATGCTATAGGAAAGCCCCAGCTTGATGAACTTACTGAACAGATTAAAGCTTTTGATTGCGTTATTATGCAGAAGAGTGATGCTGATCGCCTCTTATCAACAGTAGCGAATCCAACTGAGGATTTTATAGCCGAAAAAGCTGCAACCTATGGGAAGGTTTTAACTGATAGGACAGAGTTCGAGGAGTATTCAAGAAACGTATTACTTCCTGATGTGTCTTTTATATCTGGACTGGCCAAAAAGCTAGACTATGTGTTGATTTCAGAAAAGGAACTTAACAAGCTGAATTCCCTGATTGAAGAGCCTGACCTATCATATCTATCCGATAAAGCACACGCATTTGGAAAACACCTGGTTGATGCTAAAGAGCATACTAAAATGCTGTCGCAGATTCAAAATCCAACCTACGATTGTCTGGTAAGTTTAGCGAAGAAAATTAATCACGTCGTAATTCCTGAGGTTGAACACGGTAAATTAATCAACCATATTCAAAACCCATCTGATACATATTTGAACGAAATTGTAGCAAGCAGAGGAAACGTTGTGATTACGAGTAAGGAATTTGGTGAATTGTTAACTAACACATCATCGCCATCTCTCTCATTTTTGGAGAAACATGCTAAGACCTATTCTAGGATTCTTGTCGACGAATCTGAAATTCAGGAATTATCTAGTGCAGCTAAAGCGCCATCCTTAGAACATATTAAAGAGAAGGCGGAAGCTATAAATTTTGAGGTAATAGAAAAGGGTGTGTATGAAACTCTTGTTCGGCACAAGGATGCTCCTACTTTGGAATTCATTATTAACCATGCAAAGGCCTATGATCATGTAGTGATCGAAAAGACATGCTATGAAGAGTTGCAGGCATATAAGTTAAACCCTTCCTTTGAAGCTTTGAGTGAACTAGCATCAAAATTTGACTGTACTGTCCTGCATAATCACAGATATGAGGAAATGACAAAAATTGTGGAAACCCCATCCCTATATGACTTGAAGGTGCAGGCCAAAAAATTAGATAAAACACTTGTAGATCAAGTTGAATATTCCAACTTACTTCAAAAAATCGAAGCACCTGACCTAGAATATTTGAATGATAAAGCAAAATTGAGAGGTCTGACTATTGTTGATTCGGTAAGGTATAATGAGTTACTTGAAATTTCAGAAAAACCTTCAATCGACTTTATCGATAACCATATTCAACGTCTATCTCGAATCATGTTAAGTCGCGATGAATACAATACACTAAAAGATAGTGTTACAAATCCTGATATTGATTTCTTGACCAGTAAAGCTAAGGAAAAAAACTTAACCATGGTCTCTTCCGATGTATTGGCTTCAATGGAATCGAACTTGACTTCCCCTTCAGAGGACTTTTTGTGCTCAAAAGCTGCGGCATTTGGTAAGATATTAGTTGACAAGGATACTTATGAAAAAACTAATTCAACCGTGACATCTCCTCCGCTTGAGTTCCTAAAAGCCCACGCTGCTAAACTAAATAAAGTGATAGTGGATTCTGCTGAATGGAATGTCCTTCAAAAGCAATCAAGACAACCATCTGAAGAGTTTTTGTCTCATAATGCAGAAATTCTTGGTAAGACCCTGATTGGTATAGATAGTTTAAAGAAATTAAGGGAGTCAGCAGAAAAACCGTCTTGGCAAACAATCAAGTCAATTATACATGGAAAAGATTTCTGTCTGGTTGAGGCTGCAAAGTATAAAATACTAGAAGATGCTGCGTCTACGCCTTCAATCGACATTATTCGCAAAAACTTGGATACTTCGAAATATTGTTTACTTAACATTGATGAGTATAATAGATTGATTGGGCATGCAGAAAATCCTACCATAGAAGATGTTCGAGCTCATGCATTCAGGTACGGTTACGATCTTCTTAAAGCTGAAGAACTAGTAGACTTTGGAATGCCTACAAATTCGCGTAAAACTTCCCTCTCCCTTGAACAAGATCAGATGACTATGAAGCCTGGAAATTACTTTGAAACGACTGAGTCTGTCCAAAGTGTTAAGGATAATATGCTTGATCGGGTATCGTTATCAGTAAGTGAATATGAGCAATTGAAAAACCCAAGCAAGACAACAATTTTAGAATATGCCTCCAATGTTGGACTACTTTTACTTGATAAGAATGATTTCAAGAACTTAAAGAATATTCAAAGTCTTGATATGGATACTATGAGCGAACTTGCTGAGAAAATGGGATTCAAGTTATTAGCCATAACTGAGTATAAAATTTTAGAAAACAAGGCTTCCAAGCTTGAAAATATATCTCAAACTGAGTTTGAAGAGATTGCAGAAAGCTATAATATGGTTGCAATTCCAACATCTAAATACTATGCTATCATGGAGGAGGTTAAAGATATTGCAAACTTAGGTAAGACGCATCATATGTCTCGTGTACTGGCAAATAAAGAGTATTTCGAGCGTGTTATTCGTCAGGAAAGTACTTTCAGCAGCAGAGAGAAAGCACTTGAACCTCAAAAACCATCAGGTCTAATTAAATTATCTGCTCAGGAGTACAGGAACTTGCTTACGAAACAAAATGATTATGAGCTGTCTAAAGCCGATGTTTATGCGTATGCTAAACTGTTTAACTTAGTTGTTTTAACAAGTGAGGAGTATAAGGCCTTAAAATTGGGCAACAAAAACGTCCGTTTGACAAGCGAAGAACTAGAAGCTTCAGCTGGTAGTTTAAAGCTAAAGTCTGACCCATCGGCCAAAGAAGGTAAGCTTTTGAGTGATGCTGGTGAACCGGCGGACACTATCAGTACTGTTACTACAGAAGCTGAATTTTTCGATGCTTGTCAAAGTAATGTCGATTTTAGGGATATACGTCCTAAGAATAGCATATCCTCGCTGTCAATGTATACAGATGCGCTGGATCTTCATGGAAGTAATAACGATGCCATATCTGTTGCATCAACTATTCGTCTAGAATCCACTAATGCGTCAATACCAGTTAACGAATCACTATCTGCACTAAAATTGCGGGCGCTCTCCATGGGTTATAACCTAGTGCCGCTCAAAACAAGTGTTGTTGAAAAACATAAAACTAGTTCAGTTGGTGATACTTCTGGTTTGCAGGAACGTTCCTTACCGGACTTCCCGGGGATGGTTCACGACGATCGTTCAATTAGAACCGATTCTGAAAGCCTTATCAGTGCCTGGGACGAGGGCTTAATCTTCCAAAAAGCTAAGCTGTTTGGTTTAGAGGTCATCACTAAGGATGAATTTGAGGACTACAAAAAACTAACTGAGCAGTTTTCTTCCGAGGAGGGATTAATCCAAAGAGCTTCGGAAATGGGGTTGAATTTTATTACCAACAGTGAATTGGAACGTATGAGGAAATATAGGGCGTCTTCGGTAACTTTTGAAGACTTGGATAATTACTTGGAATCAAAAGGTAAGTGTGCTGTAGCTTTAACAGAATTGCATGAATTAAGAGAGCAAATTGAGCTTTTGAAAACCTCCTCAGAACTAAATAAAGAGACCATATTGAAATATGCCCCAGTGTATGATTTAGCTGTGCTGCCTGCAAAGGACTACAGGGATATGTTGCAATCTCTGAAACAACCTATGGTGATTGAAGATGTTATTGCTAAGGGACAGGAACTGGGATACGCTGTAATCCCCAAAATAAAAGAGAAGTTACCCGTTAAAGAAGGCACAGTTGATGATGCCATGTTGGAATCATATGCAAGAGAGAATGATAAGGTTTTGTTGGATAGGACTGTATACCAAGATTTAAAGGTGAAGTCCATTCTGGTTTCTTCCACTCCTATTATGACGGTTGAAATGTTCAAAGAGAAAGCAAAGGATCACGGATTAGTGGCGTTGCCTATAGAAGAATACAATACTTTGAAAAAGCCAGTCACTGTGGAACGAGCATCTAATATTGCAAAGGAGTACAATAGTGTCTTGATTCCAAAAGAAGAATATGGCCACCTGCTTGACATTGAAGATCAATTCGAAGAAAAGACTCCAATTACAAGGGAAGAGCTTGTCGAAAGAGCGCGTGAGTTTGGTTTGGCTGTATTGGATAATAAAAGGTTCCAGAAAATTAAATCGCAGTTGGCCACAAATTCGGGTATCATTACGGCAAATGATCTTATTGCAAAGGCAGCCGAGTTTGATCTCGTTCCAATCCATAAGGATCAATTCGAGCAAATAAAACTAGAGTTAGAAAGTCCAACTCTCACCAAAGAGCAAATTGTACAGCAAGCTGTCAAGTTCGATTTGGTTGCAATTGATCTAAAAGAATATGCTAGAATGAAGAGGCATTCCCGTGGATCTTTCTCTGGTATTCTGGATACATTTGATATGCTTAACGATATTGAAAGCGTTTCTGACACCGACAATTTGGATTCCCAAGTTAAAAGTGTCACTATAGCAGCCAAAAAACTGGGATTGTTGTGTATCCCAGAATCTTCGTTTGTTGCAACGTCGTTTGCAAGTGTTCCTGACGTCGAAAACGTAGTTGTTTTACCAACCACCTACTATAATAAGTTAATAACCCAAGGAAGGGATACATTAGAGAGATTTGCAGATTGGGAATTGCAATCTGAGATTAAAAGGCGTGGAATACGAGCAACATCTGCGGGGAAAAAAGATAATGAAGTAAATTCATCTGGTTTGTTTGGGGCTACGAAGCTTTCAAAGTTTCCTACAAGCCGTTCCTCCATTTCGGTGGATTCGAGGAGAAGAAATCTTGTTGAAATGTCTTCTCTTGCAATCCAAAGCGACTTGGAACAGTCAAGGGGTACGAATAGGCTACAGTCTAGCGCTTCTTCTATTACACGAAACGCAGCAGCATCTGCATACGATTCGACATGTATAAATTACAATAATGCAAGCCCAGGAAACACAATTGGACATAGCCGTCGTAACTCAATTGATATGGGCTTTTCACTAATGACAATGGCTTCCCTCAGTGAGCCTAGTATAATACCTGCCCTAACGCAGACTGTTATTGGCGAATATCTATACAAATACTACCGTCGTTTGGGTAGGTTCAGCAGTCAATCAAATCTAAGGCATGAAAGGTATTTCTGGGTTCATCCTTATACCTTAACCTTGTATTGGTCAACCTCAAACCCTGTGTTAGATAACCCAGGTGCTATAAAGACTCGAGCGGCAGCAATCATTGGTGTTGATAGCGTGAATGATCCAAATCCATTCCCAGCCGGCTTGTATAATAGAAGTATTATTGTCAAGACGGAATCTCGTGAGCTTAGATTGACATGTCCAACACGGCAGCGGCATAACATTTGGTTTAATGCTCTTCGCTATTTAGTACAAAGAAATATGGATGGTATTAATTTAGAGGACGTTCACGAATCCGCTGGAAGAATCAGTTTTCTTCCAGGTGAAGACATAAGCAACGCAGCAAGCCGCTTGTCTACCACAAGAGTAACCAGCAACTCCTCAAAACAGCTACGAAGATCAGGATCCATGTTTGCTTTGAGATAAGCTAAATCAAATACATAAATGAGGTGAACATAGATTTTGCGATCATTGTGACTAGTAAGAAAATCAACTCGGTTAATATGAGTTAGCTGATGTTATTGCACCAATTAAACATTAAAATGTAACTATTATTAATAGCTGAACAACGTGTTTGAGCTTAATATGTTAATGATAAATAATTTGCTAAGTTCAATATACTCATAGTCTTCCGTTACCATGCCATTTTCTGTAAAATATTCACATTGGCATGCAAGTTCCGCTTCTTGCCAGCATTTCCAGCATTTCCAGCATTTCCAGCTTCTGCCGCTACGGCTTTGTCACCATTTAACTTGATCAGGCCTGCTTCCAAGTAAATTTTGATGTCATTATCATTACCGTGTTTAAAGCAACAACGTGCGCCATATCTACAATAGCCGGTCTTCATCCAGTTTAAACAAGGCCGGGTCCTGAACTTATTAGATCGCTCTTTGAATTTCAGTTCCTGTAAACCATGAGCAAATTGGCATTTTTCGTTATATTTGCAGAAACCGGTAGTCGAGAATGATTCACAAAGCTCGGTTTTATAAAGAACCTTATTAATTTTCTCTTGGGGTTGATGCGCATGCTTCTTTGGTGGAGGTGTAACATCTTTCGTTACTGGTCTCTGCAAACTTTCCAGGTTTTCTGTTGTAAGCGGTAAAATACCGTTCAAAGGCCGATATTGCGGATTTATCTCGACTTCAAAATTAGAAACAGATGAAGCCAACCCCTGACTAAATGGCTGGATTTCATTATTAACCTGAGACCATGATCTTTGCATACCCAAAAATTCATTTTGTAGTGTTGGCTTCGTCACCGACAAGCTTTCCTCACTCGTTACCGCCTCAGAACCATAGTCATCGGACAACAAGGTCTTTATATAGTACGCTTCAATCTCTCTAATACGGGCATCATAATCTTCATAACCATTAGAAAACACTGATATCTGAGTATTACTTGGTGATGATGACATCTGCGAATAATCCGTCTGGTCACTTTGTTTCTCTGTTATGGTACGGCCCACTATTCCTGTGTGTTTAACAAGACCTATCCTAACCGTATCATGTCGGGGGGTAACAAAATTTAATTCCATTTATATACATATATAAACAAATCTCGATAAATGGTTTAAATTTAACTGCTGTTAGTAACTGACGACAATCAAACCGTGTTTGGATCATTGTCTATGTTTCCCAACCTTTATTTGATTGTAGCACCCTGCACCCACTTTTTCTTCCGGCATATAGCACCCAATTTATGTCAGCGATGAGGTAACGGAAATACGTGGCTACGAAAAAAAGACTGTCATCTCGAAGGTCGCCATGTCATCAAAGACACTCCAGATTGTTCATCAAGCGTTCCTTAATACCGCTCTCAAAAGTCATGCCTAAGAGAATCAGTGGTATTACCACCCGTGATGAGCAAAAAACACTATCTGTTAACAAAGATGTCGAAAAAGGGTGCAACGCTAGAAACAAGGGTATAAGAATCATAGCAGTTAGGATAGTGATCAGATTTACCCCTGTAGGTCTTGCAGTGCGACATCACGTTATTTAAAGTTGGTGTAACTGACTGGAACTATGGTCCGGGTAACCAAGAGGTGAAAATTGCTTCATCAGAGATTTACTAGCGTAAAGTTTTGATGGACTACAAGAGATGTAAAAATATTCAGACTGAGTCCAAAGCTGTTCGCTGTTAATTGAAGGATGTCGTGTCAGGAGGAACAGTTGCAAGAGCTTGAGGTTGTGGAGGCTATTTATCCGGATGAGTTTTACGCCATTAATAGTGAATATCCAGATATTCAGTTCCGTGTGGATTTGAAATTGGATCTCATACCATTAAATACTTCTTCTTTTACAGAGAAATCTATTGAATTTGAGCAGCATATAGTTATTGAATTTTTGTTACCCGAGACTTATCCAGATGTAGTCCCAAAATTGAAGATTGAGCCTTATAAGGTGTCTCTGAAGGATGGTGAAGAAATTGACGGTGAGGAGGAAGAGGAGTTAGGGTTTGATGAACAAGGTAATCCTATTACAGCTAAGTTAGAGAATATCCCTGATATGATTGATTTTGATGACTATATTCCAGAATTGATCGAGGCATTATTAGCACAGGTAGAAAGTGATATGTTGGTAGGGGCACCTATGTGTTTCGGTCTTATTTCCTCTGCGAAGGAAAATTGTGAGACGTGGTTCCAGAACACTCTCCAGGCCTTAGAATTGGCACATGAACAGAAATTGCGCGAACGAGAAATGGAAGAACAGAAGAAGTTTCAAGGCACGAAAGTGACCAAGGAGTCTTACCTTGAGTGGCGGAAGAATTTCAGAAGGGACTTTGGTCTTGATGAGCGAGACGCCAGAAGGAGGATGGAGGCACATTCCGGTCGTTTATCCGGACGCCAAGTTTTTGAGCAGGGCTTAGCAGGTGCTGAAGATGACGAGGTAGCTGCAGTTGAAGATGAGCTATCACAAGGGATTAAGCAGTTATAGGAGCTAAGGATGAAATAATTGTGATAGGTTGCATAGATATCTAATATACGTTTAATCCTATGTAAATTCAACAAAGAAATAGGTGTAAAGGAGGACAATATAAATAGAGCGGTTGAAAGAATAAACTATATACGAGTCTTAGAGTACGAGTACAACTCAGCAAATGTATCCTTGTGCTGTTGATTGCTGGAATTCTGGGCACTGTTATTGTAGTTGGAGGAGCTGCGTACAGCAGAAGAAGAGTTTGATCCGCCCCAGGATAGCAAATCTAAATCCTGAGAGTCCTGTTTATCTGGCGCGGGGCTCACATCATGTTCACTTTGAAAATCTCCGAAATCATCTTCTTCCTCATCGTGGTCTTGACTTCCCGAACTTTGAGAGGGCGGAACTTCTATGTCATCTAGATCCAATAGGTCCACCACTGGCTGATTTTTAGCGCTTGCATTACTCTTTCTTTGTTGCTCCCCATTCTTAATACGCTCACGCAAAATCTCTCTCCTCTGTCTGCGTTGTTCTTCAGCAACTGAGGTGCGAGTATGTTTGTTGCTCGCAGAAGGCCCTGGCAATTGTGAACTCTGTGGCTTATACTCATCGAATTCATCGCTTAGGTCATAAGCAGGTGTTTCGTCACCAACGTGGATGCGGTTGTCATTGTAAGATGAGTTGAGGACGTAGCTTCCGCCACTAGAGTTGATATGTGCAGACTGTTGCTTCTGCTTAGCTCTCACTCTTTTCAAGTATCCAGGATCTTCGATATACTGTATCAACTGCTCGCATTTCTTCTTGATACCCCTTTCATGAATCTCCATTTTCCCGTCACTACTGAATTCAACCTTGAACTGCATGGTATCACGAGTGAGAATATGTTTGTGAGTTGTGAGGCAGCTAACAGTTTGGTCTAACTCCTGACCAGAGTTGCATGTAAGCAATAAGTACTCCAATACCAGCAATGACTTAAGAACGACTCTCCATTCGCTCCCATAGTTAACATACTCCTTCCTAGCTTTTTCATACAAATTCTTCGGTCTTTTTGCCATGTGATCCACCAGGCGTTTCATAGTGTACTCAGTAATTAGATATATTGGAACGTGAGTTCGATTTCGTAACACTTTTGCAAGCTGTTTCGGAGTAGGACCCCATGAATCAGTATTAGTTGCCTTTCTAATGTCTATCTGGTACGGTTCATACTGAATTATCACATTTTGAGCAAACCGTGCTGCATTACGAATATCATGAATACCTAAGTTGCTGATCTTTTTGGATAGAGAGTCCATAGTACCTTGGGTATTGACCTATTTCGCTATAAGCTCGTGTTCCTACTTAAAGATGTAAAGCTCCCTAATAGATGAACTTTTATAAAGTTTGTTCCAACAAATACACCACCATACAAAAGGGTCAATTAAATTAAAGTGTGGTTTATGGGTGTTTGATGCTGATTCGACCAATTCTGGTTTAAGCCCCAAAGTTAAATTGTAATAGAATACACTAGTGCATTGGTGCATTGGTGCATTGGTGCATTGGTGCATTTTTAAAAGGTATGGTACGTTATTGAGTTATACCATAGTGTTTGTTTTTTCTTTATGTTTGTGTAGCAATGTAGGTATAGGTTCTGCTAAAATTATAAATGTAACAAGCGAGCGACAACGACGTAAACCGCCCAGATGTCATTCTAAATTGATTATAGATCTAAACTACTTTCATCGATATCAAGTTCTCTATAATTCAAGGAGATTGTTGCCTAGCGGTGTCATTGATCGAGCAAATATTAAATAAAGATATATAATAAATATAATTAATTTATATTTATAGATACTACGGTTGAAATAGTTACCCTATAAATCGAATAAAAGGATTTAGGCTAAATTAAGTCCATCTGCAATCGGCATTCCGGGGTTATTTTATGGTCACCTGACATATTATAAATCAATATGAAGTTTCAATTTTATTACATATGAAAATACCAATCGTTTTCACGTTCTTGGTCCTTTACCTAAGACACATCAAGAAATAGGATTTCCCTGCCAAGCTATTCGCATAGTAGTTTCGAAAAGGTTTAGTTAGGTGCCAGATGATATCAAATGAGGGTCCTGGTTTTGGTCCAATCTCATTTTACGGTGATTTAAAACTAGAATTTATCGATGGTGTGCTTATTAATATTGCCTCCCTGTTTGCATTGGTGTTTGGTTCCCAGCAGGTGTATAAGTTCTTGACAACGCCACACCCAAGACTGAAGTACAGGCGAGATTGGTTACTTGTAAGTCGAATTCTGTCAGTGGTACTGTTTTTCCTATTCACTGTTGTGGCAGGCTTTAGTAGCGGCTATGCTGGTAATTTTCATTGGATGGCGCGCTTACAGTACTTTATGACAGGATGCGCTGTGTTGGTTCTTTTTGCTTTACATTGGGTTTCATTCCTGTGGTCACGTATCTCGAATGGAGTGCTGTTGTTCTTTTGGTTACTGGAAACCACCTTTCTTAGTATGAAGGTAGTCAATTTTATAATCCGGCATACCTATGAAGGGTACTGGCCGATGGGCAAAATTACATTTGTTCTTACTTTATTCCAGTTAGTTGCATCTACTTCAGTACTCGCATTGGAGGCTATACCTCGGAAACGTCTATTGCCATATCAAGAGATAATTGAATACCAAAATAAGCGCAAAAGTAGTCCTGTAAATGATGCCAATATTTTTGAGCGTATCTCGTTCAGTTGGATGACTGGCCTTATGAGGATTGGATATGAGAAATATTTGACTGAGAATGATTTATACAGGTTGCCAGAGGAGTACCGTTCGAAAGAGACTTCAGATAGATTTACTAAAAATTGGCAAGCAGAAATGAACCGAAAGACGAATCCTTCACTTGCTTGGGCTCTTATACGGACTTTCGGTGGGCAAATGGTTATTGGTGGTATATATAAGGCGATTCATGATGTTGCCGCCTTTACGCAACCTCAATTGTTAAGAATTATTGTTAGGTTTGTCACTGATTATTCTACTGCTAAAGGAGAAGCAGTCGAGCAGTATCCACTTAGTCGTGGTTTTATGATCGCCCTTGCTATGTTTACTGTGAGTGTTGTTCAGACATGTGTCCTACACCAATATTTTTCGGCGTCTTTTACCACAGGTATGAATATCAAGGGTGCGCTAACCACAGTTATTTACCAAAAGGCGCTAGTCTTATCCAATGAGTCATCTAAAACTTCTAAGACAGGTGACATAGTCAACTTAATGAGTGTTGATGTACAGAGGTTACAAGACCTAACGCAATGGGGACAGCTGCTATGGTCTGGACCTTTTCAAATAGGCTTGTGTTTGGTTTCCCTTTACAAATTATTGGGGAACAGTATGTGGGTGGGGGTTCTAGTGATGCTCATTATGATTCCACTCAATTCCATAATCTTTAGGTATCAGAAAAAGTTACAGAAGGCCCAAATGAAGAACAAGGATGAAAGAACTCGTATAGTGAGTGAAATCTTAAACAATATTAAATCATTAAAACTCTATGCGTGGGAAATTCCGTATAAACAAAGGTTAGATTATGTTAGAAACGAAAAGGAGTTGAAGAACTTGAGAAAAATGGGTATTACTAGCGCATTTGCTAGTTTTCAGTACAAAATTGTTCCTTTCTTAGTTTCTTGTTCAACTTTTGCTGTTTTCGTTTTTACCCAAAAAAATAGAGGCTTGACCACTGACTTGGTTTTTCCAGCATTGTCATTATTCATGCTGTTAAACTTTCCATTGGCCGTGCTACCGATGGCAATCACGTCTTTTGTAGAAGCTTCTGTGTCTGTCGGTAGATTGCATGCTTTCTTGACTTCTGAGGAGATACAACGTGATTCAGTTCAAAGAAGTGCAGAGGCAGACAAGTTTGGAGATTTAGCGGTCAGTCTTTCTGATGAAGCTACTTTCTTATGGCAACGTAAACCAGAATATAAGGTAGCGCTTAAAAATATCAATCTCCATTTACGGAAAGGTGAATTATGCTGCGTTGTTGGCAAGGTTGGTAGTGGTAAAAGTGCTTTAATGCAGGCTATGTTAGGTGACTTGTTTAGGGTTAAAGGTTCTGTTGTCGTAAACGGCAGTGTCGCATATATTTCTCAAGTGGCATGGATTATGAATGGTACTGTAAAGGAAAACATTTTGTTCGGTCATAAATACGATCATGAATTCTATGAAAGAACCATTAGAGCCTGTGCTTTAAGTACAGATTTGGGCACTTTACCAGATGGTGACCAAACACTTGTCGGCGAGAAGGGTATATCTTTATCTGGTGGTCAAAGAGCACGTTTGTCGCTTGCTAGAGCAGTATATGCTAGAGCGGACGTTTATTTATTAGATGATCCGTTAGCTGCAGTTGATGAACATGTTTCGAAGCATTTAGTTACTCATGTGTTAGGACCAGATGGGCTATTGAAGAATAAAACAAGAGTGTTGACAACCAATAAAATTGCTGTCTTGACCGTTTCGGATTCCATTACTCTTTTAGATAACGGAGAAATTGTTCAACAAGGCTCTTTTGACCAGATTAATAATAGCGAAATAGATTCACCTTTATACAAGTTGATATCTGAATATGGTAAGAAGAAAGAAGTGGAAGAAATTCCTGAAACAGAGCCTGATATTACTGTTACCACTCATCCAAATTTATCTCCTGAGGAAGAAATGGACGCAGAAGATTTGAATAGCAAGAACCTCAGTGCTAGTAGTGATACTGTTAGTCTCAGAAGGGCTAGTTTTGCGACTTTTAAAAGTATGAACTTCAGTGATAGTGATGGTAAAAAGGATCAAAAAGAACACCGTGAAGAGGGTAAGGTCAAGTGGGATATTTACTTGGAATATGCGAAAGCATGTAACCCAAAGCACGTTGTCATCTTGATTGGTTTCGTTATATTATCTATGTTATTATCAGTGTTGAGTAATGTTTGGTTAAAACATTGGTCAGAGGTAAACACTGAGCATGGATTTAACCCAAACCCTGTTAGATATCTGGCTGTGTACTTTTCTTTCGGTTTTAGTTCGGCTCTTTCCACCTTGGCACAAAATATAATACTATGGGTTTACTGCTCAATTCATGGGTCGCGGTACTTGCATAATGCAATGGCAACTGCTATTTTGGCAGTCCCAATGTCATTTTTTGAAATTACACCCATTGGTAGGATATTGAACAGGTTCTCTAATGATATTTATAAGGTTGATGAATTATTGGGAAGAACTTTCTCACAGTTTTTTGTAAACGTTACCAATGTGTTGTTCACCTTGCTTATTATTTGCTTCACAAGTTGGCAAATGACTTTTGTGATTATGCCATTGGGTATTGTTTATTTCTACTACCAGCAATACTTTTTAAGAACATCTAGGGAGTTGCGGCGTCTCGATTCTCTGACCAGGTCACCTATTTATGCGCACTTCCAAGAAACTCTCAATGGTGTCAGCACCGTTAGAGCTTACGCTCAGCAAGACCGTTTCGTACACCTCAATCAGTCATTTGTTGATAAGAATTTGAGCGCTTACTATCCTAGTAGTTTTGCAAATCGTTGGTTGGCATTCCGTCTCGAATTTATCAGTTCTGCAATAATCTTAGCTGCAGCTTCCTTGTCTATGTTCAGATTGAAGCAAGGAACCTTAACTGCGGGTATGATTGGTCTATCATTGGGGTATGCCTTACAAATTACTCAGTCGTTGAATTGGATTGTTAGGATGAGTGTAGAAGTTGAAACTAATATTGTGGCGGTTGAAAGAATAAAAGAGTATGCTATTTTACCCTCAGAAGCCCCTGCTATTATTCCAGACAGTAGACCGCCAAAGGATTGGCCTACACAAGGTGAAATTAAATTCGAAAATTATTCTACACGTTACAGGCCAGAACTAGGGTTGGTATTGAAGGATATCAATCTACACATACGGCCACGTGAAAAGATTGGTATTGTGGGTCGGACTGGTGCAGGGAAATCATCTTTGACGTTAGCCTTGTTTAGGATTATAGAGGCTGCTAAAGGTCGTATAATTATTGATGACTTGCCCATAGACACCATCGGGTTGGCTGATTTAAGGCATAGTCTATCAATTATTCCTCAGGATGCACAGCTCTTCGAGGGCACCATTAGAGATAATATTGACCCAACAAATCAGTTCACGGAGGAGCAAATCTGGGAAGCTTTGGAGCTTTCTCATCTAAAAACACATGTTGAAAATATGGGTCCAGGTGGTTTACAATCGGCTCTAACTGAAGGCGGTGCAAACTTAAGTGTTGGTCAGAGACAGTTGATGTGTCTTGCTCGTGCAATTCTTGTCCCATCTAAGATTTTAGTCTTAGATGAAGCTACGGCTGCTGTGGATGCAGAGACTGACAAGCTCATCCAGGAAACAATAAGAAGCACATTTAAAGACCGCACAATATTAACTATTGCACACAGAGTCAATACTATTTTGGATTCTGATAGAATTATTGTCTTAGATAACGGGCGTGTGGTGGAATTTGATACTCCGCATGCATTACTAAAAGCAAAGGAATCGATATTCTATTCCTTGTGTAATGAAGCGGGTTTGACGTTATAATTACACTGCAATATTTAATTAAATAAAAGATAAATTACGCGTTGTAACGTATTAAACCTACAAACGACTTATCACTTTATACCATAAATGAGATGTCAAAAGTACTTGACTTTATAAATTTTAATATTATAAAACGGTTTTTAATCCTTAATTACGCCCGGCATAGTACAACACATTCCTCAAAAGGACGATCGATAATCGATAAAATATGAGTTAAATAAATAACCCCTAATAATCTAAGATTCCTAATCTATTGAAAATCATTAACGTATTGGTCGGCTTGACTAGCGAAATTATTCAAAGTTTCACTAGTAGTAGAAACAGTAAAGGGGATATCTGGACCGGCAGTATTAACTGCATTTATTATAGTTTGTTCTTGATGATTTTGATGTGGAGGTTGCTGCAGTATATGATCCTGGCAAGCTTGTAGCCGCGACTGGTGCTGACCTCCATGCTTCTGTTGCTGTGATTGCTGCAATTGCTGATCTTTTTCCTCTTGCATTTGTTGATCCTTCTGTTGTTGTAACTGCCTAGCGGCTTCTGCAGCCGCTGTTGCAGCTGCTACTTGAGCATCAAATGTATCATTTGGATTTATTTGAGAGTCAGGCAACTGATGGAAGTCTAATATTTCTGAATACATCATTACTCTCCAGGTATCTACAGGCAAGTCTGCATCATTAAAATTCCAATCAAATTTGGCTTCAGCCACCGGTTCATCAGTAGGGTCATGATATGAAGCAAGATATGGATGATCAAGTGCATCAGCAGCCGTAATCCTCTTATTTGGGTCAAAAACTAGCATTTTTTCTAGCAAATCCACAGTATCATATGTTAAATTTTTGAAACGTTCTGCGAACGGCACAGGTTCCCTATGGGGGAGAGAAGTAACAAACTTCAGCGTATTTTCAGAGCAGATAGTGTCAACCACATCGGCCGGAGGAGAGCCTAACAGGTGTGTGATGATAGAAAACTGGTGCACGTGATCCTTACCTGGAAACAGCGGCTTACCTTCGATCATTTCAGCAAAGATACATCCTACAGACCATATATCAACTTCGACGTTGTATTTTTGCCAAGTAAGCATGATTTCAGGCGCCCTATAGTACCTTGTAGACACATAACCCGTCATCTGTGGATCTTGTATACGGGCCAAACCAAAGTCACAGATCTTCAAATCACAGTTTTCATTTATAAGAATATTACTGGGTTTTAAATCACGGTGAATTACCCCTGCAGAATGAACGTATTTCAAACCACGCAAAATCTGATACAAGAAATATTGGAGAAACTGCTTTTCAAGAGGTCTAGTTTGAAGCAGCCTATGCAAATCAGTCCCCTGTAACTCTGTAACAAAATATATGTCTTCCAGCGGAGACAGAAATATGTCCTCAAGGCAAATTAAGTTCTCATGTCGCAAGTGCTTCAACAATTTCAATTCACGATAAGTCCGCTTTGCAAGCACAGCGGTAGAAAATGGTTTCATAATCTTTTTAATAGCCACCTGCTGCTGAGTGTATGTGTCGACCGCAGAGCATACAAGACCAAAAGCACCCATTCCCACCGGATTCAAGTCCGCATATCGATTCGTGATTTCAAATACTGTTCCGAATATCTGTGTCCTAAAGAATTCTTCTTGACTCGCCATCTTTAATTTTCTCTGTTCGCTATAGGACACTTAACCAATCCAATATTACCTATAACTTATTGTACTTCTACCGCAACCTGCAAAACCTTAATGTTTATTTTACACCACGATCGACCGTCAGCTCTATCAAAACAGCCAAAATCGAACATATATGTGCAAATATGGATAGGTATTGGTAAAAGTGTTAAGAATAACTCTGGACGTCGTATACGTAATGGTTATACGGACACTGTAAATTCCGAAATCCGGGTAACATCATGTACAATAAAGTCGGGTAACAGCCAAGATCTATTGCGCGACGTCGCAATCTTATGATTCGGTCCGGCTGACTTTCGCTTTATTCTCCGCCATCTATATTTGCATATCCATGCTGCCCCATGCGCATTGCGACCCCGGTCACATAATTACTATTTTTACCTCACAGGACAAGACCGTCGGAGTAGCTGGATTAGTTATCATTTACGCCTAAACGTAGAAATGGATATCCTTTCTACGTACAATTAGGGCTAGTGCCCATAAACTTCGATAAAATTTATTCTATAGGATTGCATACAGAACCCGTACGGCTTTTACTGTCAATAGTGAAAATGATACCGGCTTTGCGCAATTATCGTAAAAATTTTTCGTGTATCAACATTTTCTAATTAGCCGCAACAGAATTAAACTTGTTCTACGCAGAAATACCTGTAGTCTTCGTTGCAGCGTGTTTTGCATTGCTTCTAAATTTGGTAGCCTGTCGCACTTAAACTTACACATGTTTGCAATCTGTTTTAGGCCTAGCGATTCACTAGATTCCGCGTACTACGACAATTTCTTCGTAAAAACTATATTAAGGTTTCTTTTTTTAGCTGCTTCCTATAGATCTTTCTCGGCCATCGATAAATCTACGTTTCAATGAAAGTAAACAGTCACGATATTATTCCTAATGCAGTATACCTTTAGGGGGTAGGCTAAAATTTTTTCTAATCTATATAAGGACGACCAACTTTACATTATGTTGAACTGGTTGAACTCCACCTTTTTTATTTTACATTTAGAAAACCAGAGATCATTAGATTTTGTTTAGTCACTCGCTTCCAAAAAAACTTAAATTAGAAATGCAATTCACCGCTGTCGCTTCTGTCGCTTTGGCTGCTGCCGCTGCCTCTGCCAATGTAGTTTCCAACGCTACTACTGTTACTGACTACCACAATGCTACCACTTTGGTGACCATCACCTCTTGTGAACAACACTCTTGTGTTGAGTCTGTTTCCACCGCTTTGCGTTCTACTGCTACTGTTACCGTTGACAACACCATCACTATCTACACCACCTGGTGCCCATTGCCATCTGAGCAAGCTCCACCAGCTCCACCAGCTTCTGAAGCTCCACCAGCTCCAGCTCCTGAAACTACCCCAGCTCCACCAGCTCCAGAAACCCCAGATGCTCCACCAGCTCCAGCTATTGAGCAACCAAGCTCCAGTGTTCCACCAGTTCAATCTACTTTCACTGGTGCTGCTGCTAGAGCTTTGCCAGCTGCCGGTGCTTTGTTCGCTGGTGCCGCTGCTTTGTTGTTGTAAGAAGTTAGAATTTTATTCCACTAGGTTTTATTTCACTAATTATCGTGGTCCAAAATTCAAGCTAAGTGTGACTGAGTAGGACACAGACAGTAGGTATTGAATGTAATGCTTTTGATTTTTAAATTCCGTTTGGGTCCTGGTGCACTTTTATACCAACGTTGTCTGTCTTAATTGGCCAGGCTTCCTCGGCATTTTTGATGTTATTTCTGCACCGATGCTTAATTCGTAGTTCTGACCGGACTGCCGCAGCACATCGAGGTGCTTAATCTGTACATTAGTGTCCAGGCAATTGTTTTGAGTTGATGCTACAACCTCTAGATATAAGTTTGCACGCTATTTAACCCTTAGATTATAGTTCGTTTTGAAAGATAGAAGATTCAGTGTAAAAGTGTTCTATCTGCTTTTGTTTTTTCCGAATTCGTGGTCATGGCAATGCCTCTGTCATTCCATGAGATGGTGGATATTTTCATAAAACATTAATAAATAGCTCTTTGATACAATGTATATCATATATTTTTAATTCTTAAATAATTAACACTGATCTGTCTTTTTTCGTTGCGTTTTATACCTGAGGTGTTACGTAAATTCCTATACGAGGGCTATAATAGTAACTGTTGTTATTCACCGCATTCTTCGACATCAGAAAATTGTAAATTATACCCCTAGTACTTTTATCGGAGCGTTTTAACACATACGCATGTATTGCCTCATACTGCCATATACTTTATATAATGTATAAATCACTAAACATGTGCAGTATTACAATACAGCCAACACTGCATCAACACCGGACTTCGTCACTTCGGAGGCTGGGTTCTCCTCCTGTTCTGAGTAGATAAACTTACCTTTGTCAACAACTACAGCATAACGGCCACAGGAAAATGTACCGTCACCGCCATCAAGTTCATACCCAAGTGATTTGGTGAACTTGCATGCTGGATCTGTAACAAACTTGATATTACTCGTGTCCTTAATACCCAATTGTTTAGCCCAAGCGTTATTAGCGAAAGGATTGTCAACGGTCACCACCAAAACATCATCAACACCCTTGTCCAGTAGTTGTTGAAGTTTCTCAATGTAGCCTGGGATGTGCGTGATAGAACAAGTAGGGGAAAACGCAGCTGGAGCGCCTGTGATAACGATCTTTTTATCCTTATAGTCCGCAAATTTCAATGGGACAGGAAAGCCACAGCCTTCAGAGTCCTTCTCAATTGCGATATACTTAAATTTAAAGGTCTCTTCGCTAAGATTAGTTACACTCATTATTAGTTCGTTTAATTTATGAAGAGTACGGGAAATAAAACTGCTACATATGTCCAGGAGGTGCTTTTGTATCTACTTTTATATACCATAATGAAGGTGGCGATACCCTTAACGCCCCTGTCTAAAAATACCAGGGGTGCATCGGGTGTTTTAAATTAAATATTTACTAATGAATTACAGATAGTAAAAAACTTACATAGTGATAATTATTAGTAAAGAATCAGTAAAATCACAATGAAGGATTACTTACTAAAAAAAAAATTAGTAATGTGGAAAATAATAAAACATATTTAATAGTGCCGAGGAGGAAAAAAAACCCGCGCATTACCCGGATAAGTTTACAAAAAAATGAATTCTTTCAAATCTCTCAGTAGTGCTTTGTAAACACTTTGAATTACTAAGCCAATTGTGAGATGGAGTTATCAGTAATCAGCTAACATAACTAAAGACCATAATTAAAACACGAAAAACATTATTTTTTGACTAGTATATTTCTAACGCTCTTGGTTACTATTTTATCCTGCAGCAGGTTCCTAAAGGATTCAGATTTTTTGTATCTATTAGATAGGACAGATGTCGCATGGAGAAGGGCAAAGTTTTTCACTCGAGGTACCGGTGGTGCTTCCTCATGAGAATGTCTATCAGATCCAGGTTGGATATAAGTTGTTTAAGCTAAGTGGTGTCTCGTTGTCTTCTGATTCTCCGTCATACTTTACGGATTATTTTGCAAGGAAGGAGGCCGAACGTCGAGAGCGTGGAGGAAACTTGTCTTCTGATGTTCAAGATATCTTATTTATTGATCGCTCTCCCGAAGTATTTGAACTGATATATAATCATCTCCAAGGTTATTGCATTAATGTTAAGGATGAGTATCAGTACACTATGTTGTTTGTGGATTCCATGTATTATAATTTACCGCGCCTACGTCATCTGCTAAAAAACTCAGACTATTACTTTGCATGTATAGGCGGCAAGTCATATAAGATACCCAAAAACTTGCTCAGTGGCCCTGGAAACTCGCCAAACTATTTTGATATTACCGTGGACGCGCTATATGCTGGTCTGGAGAAAGTGTGTCTCTCGTGTAAGCCAATTAGACCGCCTCCTCAATCCCCTCCATACGTAGCACGGTCTCCTGCATTATTTGAGGATTTGATGGCTTTGTTAAATGGTGTAGAGCTCACGCTGGACGAGGGAAAACGTGTTTCACTCATTAAAGAGTGCAGGTTTTACCGCTTATGGGCTTTGGAGCAGAGGTTACTGAAACATAAAATCAAGTATGATCCGTACTATAAACGCGATCTCATAGTTATGCTGCTCGGGGATTTATGCAGCAAAGGTGTGGGCTTGACTAACAAGGAGAAACAATCTCTTGATATGGTGGAGTCCAAGATTTGTGAAGATTATAGGCGTGAAGAGTCCAGTTGCAAGAAACAGCGACTGGCCTGTGATTGGGCTATCTTTACATATGCACGCCCTTATTTGGACCAATATCCTCGAGATCTTATATTTGAGATTGATGGTATGGACTGCGTTGTTTATTTTAACAAGCGGAAGAAGACGATTCATGTACACATACGAGGTCTATCCGCTCGTCAGTTTATTAATGTATTTTCAGAAGTCCTCAAACCGGCCAATATAAACATTGAGAAGTATAGAGATGCGATGAATTTGGACGGCATTCTCATTCCATGTTGTGTTTCTGTTTCCGACTTGAGTATTAACGGTGTTAAGTACACCAATATTTGTTCCATTATAGATGAAAATAATGTAACAGACAAGATCCCTGATTTTACTTTGGGCCATGGAACAGTTCCAGGTTTGAAATTAGTCCTAATGAAATCCATGTGGAGGCTAGCCACTAAGGATGGCGGACTGTTACTTGTCTGCATTAGGGGCGATGGTATTACCGGAATTAATGAATTCCATCATAACATTGAATATTTGTAAAATATAAAATGACATAAATCAGGCGTTTTATTTATCCAAACTTAATATTCTACTCTCGCAAATTCCAATAGTGCTACTAATTGGCGCTTTCTATAGATCTAAAAATGATAATCGTTGTAATAATAGTAAAGCAAAAAATCTTCCACTATCGAGGATCGAACTCACGGTTCCTCTCACATGAATTGTAACTACAATACTTAGCATCCATCATTAAATAATAGCCATGTGAACGTTTTTTGAAGTCTATTATGATAATAGGTCATAATTGCAAAAAAACAATTAAATCTCTTTGTAACACGGTTCATCCTTATGCAGGGGAACTGCTGATCATCTCTGTATTGTTTCAAATTGACCAAATGTCCAAGCGATCGAAACCGCATGGACGAAAAAAAGTTGAAAGATTCACATTATAAGTAAAATACGTAACCACGTGACAGAACACATTTTATAGTTTCTATCAGATGTAATAATCATTCATGTTATATTCATGGGATATGAGCTGCTGAGTATCGTGTAAACATCTAAGGTCTTGTTTCTCCGCGTTGGACCTGAATCTTTATATTTGGCTCCAATGTTGGTTAATTGAGTGTCAAAAGCTTACAAGGACAAGTTGCAGAAACGTTAGGCTTTGTTTAACTACAAATTCGTTTCTTGTAACAGTTTGTAACCTGTATATTTTTTGAAAGCCAATATTTACATTTAACAAATATTTATTTATTTATGACTTACTGTATTAATTCCAAAAATAAAAAGTAAGTCTCACAACTGTTAATACAATTAACCCTTATGTGCTATGAATAATCCACTGAAAGATATAAGTAATAAAGAACTATCCAATCGTAGTTCTAATGTGTTTAAAAGACTTAACACTTCTCCTATGAGGAGGCCAAATTATGCAGGTATTGATAAGGCCTCAAGTAGATTTTCTCCTGGATATTTAAACAATTATACCTCTCCGAAAGCGCTTCTAGCTCCAGAGCCGGTAGATGGAAGTCAGAGTTACTTGAGGGTAGATACAACTCCTTCTTCCCAGTTAAACCAAGTTACAAAGATTTCTGACGTTATGTTCCCAAAATCGCCGATAAAAATAGGTAATGATGGTTTCAGCAATACAACAATTGTGGGAGGAGACGGTTCTCAGAGTAGGATAAAGAATAGATTATCTCCAATGAAGGAGCATAAGTCGATAATATCTACTAACGATAGTACCTTGAGTCCAACAAGGCAAAATTTGCTTACAAAATTACAAAAAGATGAAGACCTTTCAAAAATGACCAGAAAGAATACAAAAATTAATTCAGAGTTGGTAACAAATTTTAAAGTAAGTAAACCGAACGTTGTTACCAGGAGCCGAAGTGTGAAGTTTGAACTTCCCGAAGACAGGATGATTTCCATGGAACTACAAACCCTTAAAGAGCAAATAAGGGTGTTGTTGGAACGTCAGGATGAGCTTGAACTGCGAATAATGGAACTTGAAAAGGATAAAAAGGGTTAGATTCATTACTTTTCATGGAAGTACGTAGATACAGACACAAACACACCACAGCGATCTTACCATATATCACGATCTAGTGGGATACCCAATTTACTTTTAATTATGTCCATCGAGGCAATCGCATCTTCAGAACTATCGTGCTCCCCTGTTTGAATCTTCCGGCTCAATTCTTGGAATGCCAGGTTTTTTAACGAAGACTTGAATTTACCATTAGGATATAGAATCGCTGTATCAATAATTTTATCATGTATAATTCGTAATATATTAAGGTCATTTTCAAGGCCATGCCCAATCAGTATACTATTAGTATTTATCATCTTAGGACCTAAAAATATTTTCCTCGCATCTTCAAATGTTAACGAGGTAGCTCTATCAATTTCGTGAACCCCACTGAACTGCGAGTTTAGATCTATAATTTCACCTAAAGGTTGGACTATTTCATCAAAAAGCGCCTTCTTTGTCCAAAAATCAACCACTGTGAGACGGATAAGTTCATAGCCGTACGAAGTATAAGCCATTTCACAGTCTAACCCCAAAACATTAGAATCTCCAACGAAATCCTTAGTATGTCTGAATTCAATCGTTTTCGACATATCTTCATATGTCTCCTGTCTATACACATGTTGTTCTAGGGTTTTACATCCTAAGGAATAGGGTGTCACACTAACCCCATCTTCTCCACAGCACGGATAATGGTAACTTCGAGTTCCTTTGTTATATTGTTGCCTACTAGGGTGGAACTGACAACTAGTAGGTACCATAATATTTAATTCTTCGAATTTTTGCGAACACCTAGCACATTCACGTAAACCATTATCCGACTTTGATGAGGCGTTATTTTCCCCACCAACGCCCGGGCCTAATATATAACCGCCTTCTTTTAGTTGTTTCTCGTCTAATAACAGCTCTTTCAATTTCGCCAGTACGCTTTCCTTACTGATCTGTACCTTTGGAGATTCATACTTCCCTGATTTATTTAAGTTGCCCTTATACCTTACGATATCTCTTAATAGAAGACTTGCGTTAAAAATATAGCTTTGCTTGGAAGCAGAATGTCGTGCTACTTCATACTCCCAATGAACTGCGGTAGTTTTGGAATCTGTTTTCTGAGGTTTATATTTATCTAATAGCTCCAGTGTACGACTGATGACTTTCATGCGTGCATCGTACGGAGCGGGTTGCATTTTAAGATCTAGCGGCCTCAATATTGCCATCTTGACTAATGCTATCAAAAGTGGAGTATATTATTTAGCATAACGCCGCTGCTGTCGTGAACTCGAGTATTCAATGGCTTAAAACACTCTCACAGTATAATTAAGGATATTGAAGGGTGTGTCAAAAAAGAAAATATAAACTCGTCGCACATGACATCATAATAGTGGTACGTTGAACACAGGTATGACATTAACTGGCCATCATTCGGCTCGTTTGTATCAACAGCATGACACAATCATAACACTGTATAAATATTAGGCTACGGTCGCAGTTATTGAGTTCAAAATTTGTAAAGTTACAGTTACTGTTGTTATCCATATAATGGGTACAACTAAAATATCAATAAAATCCATCTGATTTTATATGAGATGGGGGTGTAGATATGCAATAAAACCACTTAATCTATATCATAGTTATAGTATATACAACTTCCACTTCTGCAGCAAGGTTGATATTGTTTTAGATAGAAATGATGATTGCAGTTTAAGAAGAGCGATACCTCGATCAAAACAGGTGTGTTAACGAAACTATAAACAACACTGAAAATCTCCAAGATAGGTTGATATAGAATTAACTATTAAAGGGTTACGCAGTTGGGCAACTTCTGATAACCTTCTTCCCGAAATACTGCAATACTGGAGTACTGCAATCAAAAGTCGTGCTTTACGAAAACTGTAAATGATGTTTCTTTTTTAGAGATTGGAAAATTTTAAGCTCATCGCGATGAGCTCATGCATTACTGTCAAGCCAACCCAAGAAAAGGTACCTAGTAAGCTCTAAGTTATCGAATATTGCTCTAAATTACTATAGTATTTATTAGAAATATTAGGATGACGGGATTTATCACTTTAAATTTCGATGCTTTCCAAGAGAGGTTGAATACCTTTAATAGGATTTTCCCTCAAAAGGAAGTGTTGCAATTGTATGAATTCCAGCCTAATCTTAATACCGATGAGAATCTTACATCAATGTCACAAATGGCTCTCGATGAGAAGAATACTATTCCTTTTATTTATGTTTACAAACCAATTTTCATAGAGTTGGTCTCAAGATGGACTAGCGGGTCTGAATTTGAGGATGTTAGCGTAATATACGCTTTGGGCAGATGCATTTCAATTTGCCCTGAGGTCTGTACTCTTTTAGAGTATTTTTTGAACAAGAAGTGTGAATACTTCAATGCATTACTACAAACATGTGATCAAAAAGACGATTCCAAGTTGCATAAGCTGCTGTTGGCTTACTATAGATGTCTTTTCCATGATAGAGAACGCTTCAAGAATTATATCAAACCCGAGTTGCTGTATTCTTTGTTGAGTGGCCAGAGAGAAGGTAGGCGTTTGATAATAAAGTTTTTAGCAGTCAAGATTCTTGCAATATATTTGGAGTTAGCCGAAGCGGCATTCATAAAGCTTTTGGACAAACATGTTCCACCTTCAGAGCCAGTGTTGGCAGAATATGAAGGTTGTGATCATGTAGACTACCGTTTTTTGGAGTTAAATGAAGCAAAGAGATTATCAAACTTTTCTAAGCTACCGCAGCCATCTATAACGAACAACAGTTTAGACGCATGGAATCCGAAAGGGGAAAAGAAAGTTAAATGCAACCTTTATAAAGTTGAAATCAGTAGCTTATCTCAAAATATCGTATCGATATTCGGTGTTTTGGTTCCAAGAGTCAACAATCATACTGAACTTTATACACCTAAGGTTGTGCAAACTAAAAAAGCAGTTTTTACTATGGCCAATTTGGCACTTTGTATCCAACTCTCAAAACCTGTAATGTTAGTGGGCAAATCTGGTTCTGGAAAAACATTCCTAATAAATGAACTTGCCAAAACTACATGTTATCATAGTTCCATAGTTAGGATTCATTTGGGTGAACAAACAGATGCAAAGCTATTACTGGGAACATATACTTCAGGTGAAAAGCCAGGCACATTTGAATGGAGGTCTGGTGTTTTAACAACTGCTGTAAAGGAGGGAAGATGGGTCCTAATAGAAGATATAGACAAAGCCCCGACAGAGGTCCTTTCTGTACTGTTACCACTATTGGAAAGAAGAGAACTTTCAATTCCATCTCGTGGCGAAATTATCAAAGCAGCAAATGGGTTTCAATTGATATCGACGCTGACATTAGACAATATTAATCAAAACAATGGTTCAGATCCGCATTTGCCAGATTTGATTGGAATGTCGCGCTGGGAACACGTGATATTAGAAGAACCTTCGGATGAAGACATAATGTTCATTCTATCTGAAAAATATCCCCTCCTTAAAAACATGATTTCCAGATTCATATTAACATTCAATTCAGTGAAGGAAATTTACAATAAGCCACAGTTCATATTTCTAAACAAGGGAGTTCATCCTAGAGTAGTTTCACTAAGGGATCTCGTGAAGTTATGTAAGAGGGTTGAGGCGCTTTTGGTTAATAGCGGTGTTAAAAAAGGTGATGAATTGATTGAATCATCTATATACGATCAGATATTTGCGGAAGCAGTTGATTGTTTCGCCGGAGCTGTTAGTGAGCCTGCAGCTTTACAGCCATTAGTGGCTGCTATTGGCGAGTCTTTAGAAATTCCGGCTTCCCGAGTAAGATTACATTCTACCAACTATGTTCCTCAGCTTCAAGAAGATGAATCGGAGATCAAAATAGGAAGAGCCAAACTTACCAAATCTGTAATATCCCTGGCGAAGAAGTCCGCTAATAGCACATCGTTTGCTATAACTAACCATTCTTTGAGGTTAATGGAGCAAATCAGTGTTGCTATACAGATGGTCGAACCTGTGCTATTGGTGGGTGAAACTGGTACCGGTAAGACTACGGTAGTTCAGCAAGTTGCTAAATTAATGAACAAATCTCTAACAGTAATAAATGTCTCACAACAGACCGAAAGTGGGGACCTTTTAGGTGGCTACAAACCTGTAAATTGTAGAACAGTAGCTTCGCCAATATTGGAAACTTTCGAGACGTTATTCGCAGCTACTTTTTCGATGAAAAGGAATGAACGGTTCTATCACATGTTATCCAAGTGTTTTAATAAGGGACAATGGAAGCACGTTATAAAACTATGGAAAGAAGCAGTGAAAATGGCCAATGGTATATTATTGAAAGAAGAAAAATCATCTGACGAGGAAGAGACAAGGAAAAAAAAGCGAAGGCTAAATTCATGCGAAAAGCAGGCACTGTTGGAAAAGTGGGCTCAGTTTGAATTAAATGTTAAACAGTTTGAGTTGCAAGCGCTTTCTATGGAAAACTCATTCGTATTTGATTTTGTTGAGGGTTCATTGGTAAAAGCCATTAGAAGTGGTGACTGGTTACTACTAGATGAAGTTAACTTGGCATCAGCTGATACTTTAGAAAATATTACAGACTTGTTAGCGGAAGAAGAGTCTAGAAGTCTTCTTTTATCCGAGAAAGGCGAGGCAGAGTCTATTAAAGTTCATCCTGACTTTAGAATTTTCGCATGTATGAATCCCGCCACAGATGTTGGCAAACGTGATTTACCGGCTGGTATAAGGTCGCGTTTTACTGAAATTTATGTTCATCCTGTGGATCGAGACATAACAGATTTACTCTCGATTATTGACAAATATATTGGAAGGTATAGTGTTTCTGATGAATGGGTAGGTAATGATATTGCGCAACTCTATCTTCAATCCAAAAAGCTTGCTGACGCAAATATGATTGTGGATGGTTCTAACCAGAAACCTCACTTCAGTGTTCGTACTTTGACAAGGAGTTTGCTTTATGTTCGTGATATTGTCCAAATTTATGGTCTCCGTCGTTCGCTTTATGAAGCTTTTTGCATGAGTTTCCTAACCTTATTAGATGCAGCTTCAGAAGCTATTCTACTACCTGTGATTCAAGAATATACGATCGGCAAGTTAAAGAACGCCAAATCGGTAATTTCCCAGATCCCGCCATCGCCAGGGCCTGAGTACGTCAGGTTCCGTCACTACTGGATGAGAAGAGGCAACAAAGCTATCCAAGAGCAGCCGCACTATATTTTAACACCATCTGTTGAAATGAACATGCTAAACCTTGTTAGAGCCACTTCGGGAAGAAGGTTCCCTATTCTAATTCAGGGCCCCACGTCGGCAGGTAAAACTTCTATGATTAGCTATCTTGCGGATATAACTGGACATAAGTTCGTCAGGATCAATAATCACGAACACACTGACTTACAGGAATACCTTGGAACATATGCAGTCGATGATAGTGGTAAATTAGTATTCAAGGAAGGAATTTTAGTTGAAGCTTTACGGAACGGTTATTGGATTGTACTAGACGAGTTGAATCTTGCGCCTTCAGATGTTCTAGAAGCCTTGAACAGATTGTTAGATGACAATAGGGAGCTGTTAATTCCGGAAACTCAGGAGGTTATACACCCACACCCTGATTTTATGCTATTTGCTACGCAAAATCCACCTGGAATATATGGTGGTCGTAAAATGCTCTCTCGGGCGTTTAGAAATCGTTTTCTGGAATTGCACTTCGACGATATTCCTCAGGATGAACTGGAAACAATCATACGTGAACGTTGCTTAATTCCGCCATCATATGCTAGAAAGATTGTAGAAGTTTATCGACAGCTTTCTGTTCGTCGTTCAGCTAACCGCTTATTCGAAAAGAAGAACTCTTTTGCAACACTGCGTGATTTATTTAGATGGGCTTTTAGAGAAGCGGTAGGGTATGAACAACTGGCAGCAAATGGTTATATGCTTTTAGCCGAAAGATGCAGAAGTACAGAGGAGAAAGATATTGTGCGAACTGTAATCGAACAGGTAATGAAGGTGAAGCTTGACATGGAAGCATATTACCAGCAGCTGGAAGATAAAAATCTTTTTGAAATGGAGAGCCCAATTGTGTGGACGAAAGCAATGCGCAAACTTGCGGTTTTAGTCAGTGCTTGTTTGAAGAATAACGAGCCTATTTTGCTTGTTGGAGAAACCGGATGTGGCAAAACAACAATTTGTCAACTACTTGCAGAATATTACAAAAACAACTTAATAATAATGAACGCTCATCAGAATACGGAGACTGGGGATATTTTAGGTGCTCAGAGACCTATTCGTAACCGAGCACAGCTACAGAGTGATTTATTAATGGTATTAAAAGCGGTAGTACCGGTAAAAACAGAAGCTTCTGATTTAAACAGTTTACTGGAAGCATATAAGAAGATGGATAAATCTTTAGTTGCCGATGAGACTAAAGATTTAATTCAAAAATTGCATGACAACATAGGTATTTTATTTGAGTGGAGTGATGGGCCGTTGACCCAGGCTATGAAATTGGGCAACTTTTTTTTACTAGATGAAATTTCGCTTGCCGATGATTCTGTTTTAGAAAGATTAAACTCAGTCCTAGAACCCGAAAGAAGTTTGCTACTAGCAGAAAAAGGTACAGTGGATTCTTTTATTAGGGCAAAAGACGGTTTCCAATTTTTTGCTACTATGAATCCAGGAGGTGATTATGGTAAGAAAGAGCTATCCCCAGCCCTAAGAAACCGTTTAACTGAAATCTGGGTTCCATCAATGGATAATTTATCAGACGTCAAAATGATTGTTACCAGTAAATTACAGGATACTGTAAAACATTTTTCTGATGCCATTGTTAAGTTTTCTGCATGGTATGGGACAGAATTTGGCGGTGGAAACCTATCCAGCGGTGTAATTTCTCTGCGTGATATTTTATCTCTTGTACAGTTTATTAACTCTACACATGATAAAGTTTTTGACCCTTTAGCAGCGTTATTACATGGTGTTTCTATGGTGTTTATTGACGCCCTAGGTACTAACAATACAGCTTACCTATCGGAAAATGAGGACAGACTGAACCAGTTGAAGAAGAAGTGCGTCGATTTCTTATCTTCTCTAGTATCCTATGACTTGAAGGAGTATTTATCTAAAGATGTGGCGATAGACATGAAAAGTTCAACCCTACATGTTGGTATGTTTTCTATTGAGCGCAAGTCTTCCATTAATGAGCATAATGTATTCAACTTTAATGCTCCAACGACTGCTAATAATTTGATGAAGGTTGTTCGTGCAATGCAGGTTCAAAAACCAATATTATTAGAGGGACCTCCAGGTGTTGGTAAAACGAGCTTGATCTCCGCGTTGGCTGCTTATACGGGCAATAACTTAACTCGTATTAATCTTTCTGAACAGACGGACTTGGTAGACTTATTTGGTTCTGATGCCCCAGGTGAGAAAAAAGGTGAATTTGTATGGAAAGATGCACCATTTTTAAGAGCGATGCAAAAGGGCGAATGGGTCCTTTTAGATGAAATGAATCTTGCCTCTCAATCAGTATTAGAAGGACTAAATGCTTGTTTAGACCACCGTGGAGAAGCCTATATCCCAGAATTAGACAAATCTTTTGCTCGCCATTCTAACTTTATTGTTTTCGCTGCACAGAATCCGCAATATCAGGGCGGAGGGAGAAAGGGTCTACCCAAGTCATTTATCAATCGTTTTAGTGTCGTTTATGTTGAAATGCTCACATCGGAAGATTTGCTTATGATTGCCCGTCATTTATACTCCGATGTTGAACCGGAAGTATGTGCCTCAATAATAAAGATTATATCTACACTGGAGGAAAACGTTAGCAGGAAGAAATTATGGGGATCATCCGGCTCGCCATGGGAATTCAATCTACGTGATACGCTTAGGTGGTTAAGTTTGATGAACAGGAGCTCTATTTGCAAGGACGTAACGCTTTTCGATTTTCTCGACGTTATTGTTACCCAAAGGTTCCGTACAGAATTTGATCGCAACCAGGCCCGTGAATTAATTAAAGACATCGTTGGCGAATGTCCTAAAAGAGACAATTATTACCAGTTGACTGTAGAATATATACAGATGAATGCAGAAGTGATAAAGAGGAATAATTTGATTCATTTTGGAACGAAAACCAATTCAGCCCCTCTACAGTGCAATACTATGGTTTACGAGTCTCTTTTGAGATGTATAAATCATAACTGGCCAGCTATTTTGGTAGGACCGGCAGGATCTGGCAAAACTGGGATTATCCATTACATTGCAAACATTACGGGTACCAAGGTCGTTGAGTTTGCTATGAATAGTGATGTAGATAGCATGGATATTTTGGGTGGATATGAGCAGGTGGATTTGACTAGAAAAATCACAGTTTTGTTGGGCCGTTTATTAGATATTTTAAGAGAACTGATAGCCATTAACCTCACATCAAGGAGTACAACTGTAAATACAACTGACATGCAGCACGCTCTATTCTTTTTTGAATATATCAGAACCTCATCTATTACCATAGAAAACTTCCATGAGTTTTTGAACCATTATCAGCAGTTTATCTCTTATGTGGGAGACTTAGATGAACTTAAGGAAATAAATGAGGGCATTAGGTCATTAACTTCTGTTGATAATAAAGCAGTTGTTAATTTTGAATGGTTTGACGGTTTACTTGTTAATGCTGTCGAAAAAGGTTGTTGGCTAATATTAGACAATGCAAACTTATGTTCACCTTCGGTTTTGGACAGGTTGAATTCGTTACTGGAAACAAATGGGTCATTAGTGATTAATGAATGCAGTTTAGCAGACGGTAGGCCTAGAATTGTGACTCCTCATCCTAAATTCCGATTATTTTTAACTGTTAATCCTAGGTTCGGAGAATTATCTAGAGCGATGAGAAATAGAGGGATTGAAATATACATGGACGATATATGTGAGAGAGCTACCTCTTTTGATAAACGAGTATTAGGAATTTCCGACCAGATGAATACTGATCATTTAGAGGATGCTTTTCCATTAATGTCCCTAAATCGCCAGTCATTACCCTTACCACTTTCCTCATTTTTTCCATGTACCAATTCTTCACTTTACCCATTTACAAAACTACACGACACATTGCTGATGTCATCTTCAAGTATTTCTCAAACGGTCATTACTGCTTTACCGATTCTATCCAGTGATATGGTTAATGCTTGGAGGAAGAATGTTTTTGCTAACAATGACTTTGAAGAGCGCGAGATTGTGGATTCTCTTGCCGAATTTTACAACTTTTTAATTAGTTCAAAAATTGTTGATAAGATGAGAGAAATATACATGAAAACTGATGATGATCCTTATATATCAACATTAAACACATTCGCTCTGAACCAGCCGTTATTAACACTTCTGAATGTTTATAACTTTGCGAATTTGCGAGATTTACCGCTTTCAAGATCTTCGGAGTCTATAAACCTACACCAGCTTCTCGCATTGTTATATTTTTCAATCCAGAGGATTGAGTACACCAAGAAAAGATCTTCCTATGGTAAAATTAACGAACTGTCCTATCTGGAGCAATCAGCCGCTATGGCAAATGGCCGTGAAATTAAGAATGGCCCAAAGTTTCCCGTATTTTCCTTGTTGATTAAACTCCAACAGTTTGTTCAAAACTCATTGTCGAAAACACCACTATTCACTCATCCTAATTTTTATGCCATGCTAATCAAACTATATTTAATATGGGTAGGAATCTATTTGACGTCAGTAAAACGTAATGAAGCTAGGTTACGCGTATACCATGAGTTACTAGAGGAATGGTTACAACAGGCTGAAGAATTTATCCCAGATATAACCCCAGTTTCTAGTATTGTAGCTGACTTCGGAAGTGCTATCGACTTAACTACAGGAAAATCTATGCACATTATTTGGGATGCATTTAGAAAGCGTTACCCTTCTTCTGTTGACCAATGGCAGCAGCTGGAGGAATTTGAGGAAGTTGCCGATAATTTTGATTGCGTTGCTAAAGAGCAGTTTGATGAATCGTATCCACTTATCAAAGAGTTAAGAAACGTCTTTGCAGAGTTGTATGACGATATTTTGTTTGGTAGGAAACAATCTGTTGCATCCATTATATCTCAACTCAAAAATGGAATTATCCAGTTGCGCACTATATCGTATTCATTCCTTACTGTTAGAGATCATTATTTTAAAGATGAATTTTCCGCCATAATCAGGTTTTTACTGGGAAAGGAAGTAGACTGTTCATTTGAGATGATAGATAGCATTGCATCCAACAGTTGCATTGCAACAAATAAGATTGTTAAAATCAAGTCCCAAGCGTATCCCTTCCCAGCTGTATTTGATTTATTGTGGACGAGGGAAAATGATAAGTTTATTTCTATGACTGACAATATTTTTACAGCCTCATTGTTGCAAAAACTAACTTCCAAATCGTTAGCATTGAGATCATTCAGTTGTTGCAGAATCACTCAAGTGATTTCAGACGCAAAATTATTGGCGAATGCATTGGTTGGCTCTTCTTTAGCTATTTTAGATAACCAGTTGGAGCTTTATAAAAGCGTGCTAACAAACTGGTATAGAAAAATTGTTTCCATACACGTATCTATGGACTTGACACATAACAGCTACCACGAAATTACATCTATCGTAAGAGATCATGCATATCCAGAGTTTGTGTCCATACATGAAAAGTTTTTACTAGGCTCTGTACTGACACTTGAAAAGGATCTCACAAGTGAATCACTAGGTAGGGCCTGGGTTCTCTTTGGTAGTGGTCTAATACAGCTCTTTGTTCCAAGTTCTCCTTATGATCCCGCTGTGCGCGACCACGTCATTTTAGATCATTTTAGAAGATACAAGGAACAAACAGATGAGTTGGCGAAGTCTTGGAAGGTTGTTAGAACTGTAACAACTGGCGAAGAACCACTTCTAATAGAGGGAATGATTAAACTTCAAGAGGTTAAGGATCCACAACAGCCGGCGGTCTTTAGACCATCTAGCTCTATTGATTCTTTATTTGACGAATGGTTGGCATTTATGTCTGCAACTGTTGACATAAAGCCCGTGGAGCAGCTGCTATCATCAATTCAAAACTATTCAGATATGACTGAGAACCACTTGTTTAATTTTCAGCAAAATACATCACAATTTTTGTCCAGGCTGTCTTCAGGCTATAAACATTATTCGGATCTAAATGACATATTTAGTGGCTATGTGTTTGCGTTAAAGTTTGGTTTTGATTTGCTAATGTTATCGAAAAAAAGCGAGAAAGCTATCATGTCAGTCAACCCACTATGGGCTATGGACTTTACTGTAATTACTGACCCGAACAAAATTGAATACAGTCTAGATAACATGTCAACATTTTTGAAGCAAGAGCCGGTCAACTCTTTAAAAGTCGAACGCATCCTTGTTCATTATATGAACTTAGTGAGACTTCATGCCATGGATGAACAAATAATACAAGTGTTGGATCGTGTACTCCAATCGCTCTACTATCGATGGACCCTTCGCCGTATGCAGGATGAAAAAGCAGCTCAGGTAAAAAATAGTACTTACAGGTACAATGACGATTCAGACAACGTGGAGGAGGATTTTAAGAAACTTTTCCCTGACTATGAAGATGTTCTTTCGATTGAAGCAGTGCCTAAGGGTTGTGAAGCTTACGATGCTTCACTAAGCGAACTGTATTATGAAGTGGCAAAGTCTTATATTAGTTTATTCGATAAAGCCAATGAACCTTCGGTATCCACATTAATTGTGGAAGGATCCAATGTGGTTGAGATACTATCTGAAGATGGAAACTTTAATTCATATCCATTAGAAAATAACACTTTCACCTCTGTGCTATATACATTGTCGTCCGAGATAGAGAGCTTCAATGGATCTTCAGCTTATGGGGATTTGGACTTTTACCACGACTATTCCATTTTGGAGACCAAGAAGGCAACTGAAATTATTGAAAAATTGTTGAACTCCACCAATAATTTACTAGCCCAATGGCCCGAAAATTCTACCCTGAATGATCTCTTTAGGATATGCAAAGAGTTCTTGCAATACCCAATTAATACGCCTATAGCAAATTTGCTGCAAAAGATTGAACAAATTTATACTTTTGCATCAGAGTGGGAGAAATACGCAGCCAAATCAGTATCGCTATCTTCTCACGTCAGTGATATAACATCCCTTATCGTATCATGGAGGAAGCTTGAGCTACAGACCTGGAATAGTTTGTTTAACTTTGAAGCTGAACAATTTGAAAGGAAAATCGGCCAATGGTGGTTCCACCTATTTGAAAGCATTATCCTTGCACATTTAGAGGATAAAGGGTCGGAAAACATCTCTAAATTGCTAATGACTATAAACGAATTTTTTAGCAAGAGCACATATGGTGAATTCAATATGCGTTTGAAACTTTTACATGCTTTCACAAAACATATTCAAGTTACTAGTGGTGATAAATCGCAGTTGTTTCATTCACTCAGAAATATCATTACATATTACGAGCAATTCACCCCAATTATCAACGAGCAACTGGCAACTAGACGTAAAAGTCTGGAAAAGGAGATAGCAGAAGTTATACTCTTAGCCAGTTGGAAAGACGTTAACATAGATGCCTTAAAACAAAGTTCACGTCGGTCACACAATAAGCTTTACAAGCTGGTTCGAAAGTACCGTGAATTACTATCTACTGATGTTATGGCAATGATACAAGCCGGGTTGAGTTCTGCGCACAAAGTCTTTTCTAAACCAAATTGCATCCAAGGAATTAATTTTGTCCAGTTGAATCTTGATAAAGCCAGCGAAGTGGCCGAAGCTTGCTCTATTTGGTCTTCAAGACCAGAGATATTAAAAAACATTTCGCTAATGGAGAAAAATATGAAATTTTATGTCTCTCAAATCACCGCTTATACTTTCCCAGATCTGTTAAATTTTGCTCAGTCTGTTTCTGCGGAAGCAGAAAGATTGAGGTCAGCAACTCCGGGCGTGTATGCCAAAGACAAGAAGAAGTTACTGGCTGTATTAAGGAATCAAAAAAGGAAGGCGTTGAGTGATACATTAAAGGAGTTTAAACGCATGGGCTTGAAGACAAGCTTTAGGAAAGATATTCGTGATTTACAAAGCTCGATTACTTCTATTTTAGCCAATAGCAAATCATTCAGTGAAACAAGCATCGATTCATGCGATGCTTATTACTTTAGGGTTTTGGACATTATCCCCAGGATGAGGAATGCTGCATCTACTCCAAACGAGGAAATCCCCGAAGCTGATATTTCAAAGGGGTTGGCCGTTAGTGAAAATCTCATTTTCTCATTGGTACAGAGCAGGGAGCTAATTTTTAACTTCGCGGCTGATTATGACAATTTTGGTAATTCACGCGATTACTTACAGGAGGTTGCAACTTCTAGCCGTATAAAGAATGTCTCCTTAGGTTTGCATTATAATATGATCACCAAAAATTACAAATGGCTTTCTTCACTTCTGCAATTTGCCGTTGACGCCTTGAACTCAATATCGAGAAGCACAAACTTACATGCAAAAGTTGATTTCTTACAATCAGCTATAGAAAAGATATCATCTTTTAGCATCTTTGCAAGTGAAATATTTTTAAATGATGAATTCGAAAAACAAATGCTGGAATTTAGGTCATTTGTGGATGCTTTCATTAAGGAACTGGATGCTCAGAAAGGCACACCATATTCATTTGTGTATGAATCTATCTCTTGTTGGTTAAGAGCTCAAGATTCCTTAACTATTGGTAAAGTAGAGGAATGTCAAGATGGTTTCATTCAAAAAGTTGACCAACATTTGCGTAAGTTGACGACATCAATCATTCTCTCCATCCAACGCTTAATGGAAAACCAAGAAGAACCGATTACGGAAGATACAGACAGATGGGTTATACTTGTCAATAAACGTATTACGAGAAATATCAAGTTTTTGAACTCTGCTAATATTACCAGTGAAATAAATCAACTCAAGGAGATATTAAAGAATTCAGAGCTAAGTGATGAGGTAGCTCATACTGTAAATGCGATCATATCTCTATCTATGCCAATGATTAACAGATATTACAATTTACTTGCAACTACTTTAGACTTGGTCAAGGACAACTATTATAAGACATCGCGTGCAACTTATATTTTCTGCACCTTACTTTACAACTTAAGTAAAGATGGGTTCTGTTCTCCTGAGCCGGCATCAGAGGAAACCGAAGATAACAATTTAAGGGACGGAACTGGTTTAGGTGATGGAGAAGGTGCCCAAAGCAATTCAAATGATATTGAGGAAGATGAAGATCTCCTGGAAAATGCCCAAAAGTCTAATAACGATCAAAAGGATGATGATGAAGAGGATAAAAATGAAGATAATGCCATTGATATGGAGGGAGAAATTGCAGGGGAATTGGAGAATGCATCGGATGACGACGGTAGCGATAATAATGAGAACGAAGATGAATTGGAGGAGGAACTAGACGATCTAGATGAGAATGATTCTAACGCAATTGATGAGAAGATGTGGAATGAAGATGCTGAGGAAAACTCAAAGGAAAAAGACTCAGAGAAAATGCCCGACGATTCAGCTGCAGATGACATTCAAGCTTCCAAAGATGATGAGCAGAAAAAAGAAGCAGATAATAAGGATGAACCCAAAGATGATTATGCAAGTGCGGACGAAGGACAAGAACAAAACCAAGAGGTGGAAGAAGACAAAGATGCAGAAGATGAAGAAGATGTTGCTGAACAAGAGGATGAAGTTAAACAGGATGTAAACGAAAATTTAGAAGCCAATGTACCTGAAGTTGAAACAATGGATTTACCGGATGATATGAACCTTGACTCAGGCGAAGATAATGAAGTAGAGGACGAGAGCGAAGGCTTTGAGGATAAAATGGATGTGGATGAGGAAGAGGAGGAACAACCGCAGCATCCAAACAATATAGAGGAAGCGGAGATTAACCTTGAGGAAGATGCCGAAGAGGACGCAGAACCAGATGAAGATGTGGATATGGAGGACAACGCTCCAGAGGCCAATGAAAACATTGAAGAGAATGATATTGAAAATGAGAGGGATAACAGTTGTCAATCTGATGATGAACTAGAAGAGAATACCAATGAGACCCAAAAAGAACAAGGCGTTGAAGATGAAGCTATGGAAGATATTGAAGCATTAGATGGTGTTGAAGATCAAACAATGAATCAGGAAATTGATGAAAGCGCTGCTGCGGAACAGAAATCTGGTGCCATTGGCGATGGAGCCCAAGCCACTGCTGAGGAAGAGCAGATGGATATCGGAAGTTCTGGAATGGCCCAAACACATGAACTTCAAGAAAATACCAATGATAATATCCAGGATTCGTCTCGTGAAGAGGCTAGGGAAAGTTTGAAACAGCTAGGTGATGCACTAAAGGAATATCATCGTCGCCACCAAGAGATTAAGGAGGCTTCTGAGAACGATGAAGTTTCTCAAGAAGATCATGCAAATATCAATCCCGAGGAATTTGAACATATCAATGGGGCTACCACAGACACTGATACTCAAGCATTAGATACAGCTGAAAATAATCAGAAAACCTCTATAGATGAGGACAAGGCAATTGAAGAAGATGTCCAACAGCATCATGAGAATGAAAACGATAGCCCTGCCGAGTCAGATGCCCTCGACGGTGTTCAAAAAGATGATTCAAATGAAGAGCCGTTTAAAGATGACTGTATTCCAGATAATCTCGAAGATTCTAACAGTATGGGCGCATTTATCGGAGAAAGGAAACCAACATACGAAGACTCTAACCATTTACATGGTGGAGATATCGACATGGAGGGGGACAATGTTGACAGAGTTATTGAAAATATAGAAAAGGAAATACAAGAAGACGAACTAGATGCAGATCCTCCTCGTTCAATCGAGGAATCAAGAAAACTATGGAAAAATAGCGAATCTTCTACCCATGATTTGGTAGCTTTGTTAAGTGAACAACTGCGTCTCATTTTAGAGCCTACACTTGCAACAAAGTTGCGAGGAGATTACAAAAACGGTAAACGGCTGAATATGAAGCGAATAATATCATATATTGCTTCACAATTCCGTAAAGACAAGATTTGGCTGAGAAGAACAAAACCAAGTAAACGGCAGTACCAGGTTATGATTGCAGTTGATGATTCAAAGTCTATGAGCGAGTCCAGATCAGTTGATTTGGCCTTCCAAAGTATTTGCCTAGTCTCTAAGGCACTGACACAGCTGGAATCAGGCGGTCTTTCTATTGTTAAGTTCGGGGAAACCACAAGGGAGGTTCATCCATTCGATAAGCCATTCGGTACAGAATCAGGTGCCCAAACCTTCCAGTGGTTCAATTTCCAGGAAACAAAAACTGATGTCAAGAAGTTGGTTGCGGAATCTATAAAAATCTTTGATCGCGCGAGAACCTTCCAAAATAACGATCTCTGGAGGCTAGAAATAATTATTTCAGACGGTGTATGTGAAGACCACGACGTTATCCAAAAGCTGGTTCGTCGTGCATCAGAGAACAAAATTATGTTGGTTTTCGTTATTATTGACGGTATCAACTCCAATGAGTCAATTCTCGATATGAGCCAAGTTAATTACGTTCCTGATCAGTTTGGAACTCCTCAACTAAAAGTCGTGAAATATTTGGATACATTCCCGTTCGAGTTCTACGTTGTTGTACATGATATATCAGAACTTCCTGAGATGTTGTCCATTATTTTACGTCAATACTTTTCAGAAATGGCTACAATATGAATTTAACCAGTCAATTACATGTAACTTAGAATTTTACTTAATAATTATTTAGAACCACAATGAATATCTACTAGTTATGTAATAGTAGTACGTTAAACAATCATTGGCGATGTAATGCAAGCCCTAACACTGATATTGTAGTCACCATTAACGGTTATAGTATGAAAAATTTCACTATATAAACTAAGTAGTAATTGTTGAATGAACGCTCCCCTGTATAAACTACGATCTCGTACATATGTGACAGTTGGCTTATGCTTTGCTAATTTCTGTTAGCAAAAAGTTTGCATTAAGCTACACTGCTCAGTCCCTTAATTTTCATCTTGAGGGAGGGGACCAGTTGGTCTTTCAGTCAATACTATCAAGTTTTCTACATCATGGAATAAATTTATAATATTGACTGTTCTCTAGTAGTGTGGCCACTATTTTTTTAATGATGATATTATGATTTTGTTGCTCGAAGATAATATCGATGTGAGCACAATGATTTCTCAATAGACTACAACGGTATCTGAAATGTAAAGAAATCCTCTATTTTTATGTAATTCAAAGCGTAGTTGATGCAATTTAGGCACTTTGTAAAATAGTAATCTTGGTTTCATTCTCGGCACCTTGGTGAACTTTCAGTAAAAATAACTTACCATTAAAGTCATCTGCAAAACTTTGCAATACGAAGTTTTAATCGGGCTAACAAGCAATAGAATGCCCAAATTCAATCCAAATAAAAGCAAATATGCGCATCCACTACCCCTAGAGTGTATTAATCTTCCACAAGTTCTGCCACACAATCCTGTATCTTGGTTATATTTCTGTTACAGGTACATTACCTCTATTAATAAAATATGCGAGAAGATTCCACTGACAATTAGCGATGAAGGGAAGCTTCTAGTGATCTCAAAAACGCATATAAAATACTTATGGAGTCATGGATTCTTTGGCACTGGGCAGTTATCTCGCAGTGAACCAACATGGCATGCGCGTACAACAGATAGACTCCAGATTGGTAAAGGCGTACAACAGACCAGAAGACTAGAGGAGATAACACAACTTAGACGTACACAAAGGCTAGAATATAAGAAGGAAAGGGCAAAGTTTGAGGAGAAGATGCTAACATTAAGGCAACAAGGCGCCTTGGATGAAGAGATCATAATTCAAGAGCGGCTCTTCTTACGTCAGTTGCGAGACAAAGAATTGGAAGGAACCTTACAGCATCAAGGCAGTTCTCCAAAAAAGGTGCGTTTAGAAGATACTGATCTAATTTTAGAGGATGGGAACACGATACTAGATCTAGAAAACCTGGAGCTTATGCCAGTAGAGGCGTTGTTTCTGACATTTGCTCTACCGATACTAGCAATCCGAACCCAAGACCTACTTTCTTTAATTCTGACTGATGATCCAACAATAGATGAAATATTGGGAATATGCAGAAAATATGTTGTATATCATCACTATAGATCTCGGGGATGGTGTGTTCGGTCAGGAATTAAATTTGGTTGCGATTTTATATTATACAAGAGGGGGCCACCTTTTCACCACGCTGAATTCTGTATAATGATACTAGCAGCAGAAAAGCCATCTCCAGATTACACTTGGTTTTCTACCGCTGCAAGAGTTGTTGCTGGAGCCAAAAAGTCCCTTGTGCTGACATATGTAAATACCGAATGTTCTAAGGAACAAATTATGTCATTCTGGGACCAGCAGAATTACCTGGAATTATTCTCCGTCTTTAAAGTCGGTGAACTGACTTACAAGCGATGGATTCCTGGCAAAAATAGAGATTGATTTGCATACATAACGTAAGTTCCACTTAGTTTATTTAGCATTTTTAAACACTAATACAAAGCGATTAATTTACACTAAACCTTTGTAAGAAGCCTGGACCCAGCCACAGTCCCGAACTCCCTTATTCTTCGCCTTTGGACCCTTAATAGGATCGTCGTAGATTTTACTCAATTTTTCGTCATGAGTGGCTGGTTTTGATATGCATACGTACTTACCATCTGGCAAAATACATTTAAGTTGTGATTTAGGAAAGGGGCATGGACATTCGATTGAGGATTTCACACACTCCCGAGTCTCGGGACACAAATAACCATTGCATTGTTGGTTTAACATAAGATCTTCGTAACTGATTTTGCTCTGTTGTTGCTGTTGACCATGTTGACCATGCCCCCCAAAGTCAAAAAAGAATGCATATACCGGGGCCAATAGATATAATAATGGTAGCAAGAACAACATATTCACTTGGGAGATATATTCGATCCAAAATCGTTGAGGTTTACCTGCTATTTTGGCTTTTACTAATTGTGTAAGCTGTCAAATTTGATTTTTCAAATGAAAAATCATCAGCGTTTTAAGCTTGTAATATCATAGAACATATTCAGCCAAACATATGGATAGGTACGAACCTTAAGCGTTTGGATTATGTATCTCAGCATCAGAGACTTCCATGAAGCTTATTCAAAGATTGTATCAAATTCTAGCACTCATTCATCATGTAGGTTGGTTATATTTGTTTCTTGTTTGAATATTGACGCGTTATGCGCTACAAAAATGCTTGTGAAACTGCTAAGAAAACAATTGGTACAACAACAATTAGTCCCAATTTTTGGATATAGCGAGTTACTTGATCATTTTCTGAAGCTGGATGAAAATATTTGTGATGTCATTCTGGTTGGATGTGGTGGTATGATAGATTTAGAGATGTTTTTGCAGATTGACGCTGAGAGTTACGTTGTTGAGGGAGAGCATAAAGATGGAAAGTCGCAGCTGAAGAGAAATATATACGTTTTGGATTGTCATAGACCGTGGAATTTGGACAATTTATTTGGATCAATGGTGATAACTTGTTTTGATGACGGTACAATTGAAGGCGCGCTGCAGAAGGAACAGGAGGCATACGCTAAGATCTTGGAACTAGAGGGTGAGATTGGAGAATACAGCTATTCCGATTCCGAATTGGAATACGAGCAAGATGATGCAGAGGTTGATTCGGAGGAGCAGGATGAAGATTACCCTGGAATGAAAAGAGTAAATGATAACGCTAATAAAGGTAGTAGAAAGCATAGGAAGAAACAGTTATGCGCATACGAAAAATTGATAGAAGAATACTACTCCAGGGGTACAACAGTTAGTAATTCTTTGGCTGTACAAGTTTACTCCCTTATATCGTCTGTGGGTGAGACCAATTTGGAGTACATCTGGTTAACTATTTTGGGTGTGACATCTTTAGATACCATATACCCACACGTATACGAACAGCTACAGGGTTTGTTAAAGGATGAAGTTAGACGCTTATCTCCTCATGATAAGACTAAAACACCAGATAAATTATCAATTGATATTCAACCTGACTATCTTTTATTTCTGTTACGCCATTCGTCTCTCTATGATAGTTTTTACTATTCGAACTATGTTAATGCAAAGTTCTCACTATGGAAAGAAAGCGGAAAAAAGAGACTACATAAGATGCTTGCTCGAATGGGTATTCCACTAAGCACTGCACAAGAGCATTGGCTTTACATGGACAATGGTATTAAAAAGCAATTAGGAGTAATATTCGAAAAGAACTTAGATCGCTACGGGCTGCAAGATATTGTCAGGGACGGCTTTGTCCGTACTTTTGGCTATCGAGGATCTATCAGTGCCAGCGAATTCGTTGAAGCAATCGTGGGACTTCTAGAAATGGGAAAATCAAAATTTAATGACCCATTGAGCGTGCTCAATGATCCACCAGATACGCAGTCAATTTTACACGGGGAAAGTATAGAAGCTCTTCTAATACAGCGACAGAAGCGTTGGATTAGCAACTTTTGGACTAGCTGGGATTCTCTTGACGATGACATGGGGCTCTTGAAGCTAGGAATCGAAAATGCCCAGTTCCTACAGAAAGCTATTTTTAGTACGGGCGTGGCTGTATTGGAGAAACGCATCATAAAACATCTAAGAATCTACAGGCTATGCGTACTACAAGATGGCCCTTATCTCCCTCTTTTTCGAAACCCTTTAACATTGCTTCGTCTGGGGAACTGGTTGATCGAGTATTTTGCAGAATTTGACGATAAACAGCTTCTTCCAATTGTTCTCGCTTCTTTGGATTCTTCAACTGGCACATATCTCGTGGCAGGCCTCGCACCGCGCTATCCACGCGGCATGGACGCCCTTCCAGCACACACAGTAATTCTTAATAATTTTAACATAAGTTTCCAGCAAATAGCTCAGGAAACTGGGGCCAAGGTAAGGATTGACAATTTTGAAAGTTCTATTATAGAAATTACCAAAGATGATCTACAACCGTTTTTGGAAAAACTGACACTAAGCGGTTTAATCTAACAATTATAAAATCCCAGTAACTGTGCATTAATATCTAGAATAATAGCTTTTGTTATTGGAAAGTCTCTTTTCTACTCATCGACATATGCTAAAATCGCACAAAGATCATCACGGAATCATCGTTAAAATAAAAATTAAAACTATATACAAACACACAGACACACAGACACACACACACATAAACACACACAATAGACGAACCAACCCTATCCATATAGATTCTCTCTCTTACTGTCACATAGTTCAATAATTCTTTGGCATCTGGAGTTGGTAAGGGATGCAAAGGTTTCAACCCGACGACGAACAGCCAAGTTTTGAACTTCCTCAGCTTCCACCTTGGAAAGCCCTCCACATGAAGCAATACAACCAACAGACACCGCTTCGAAGGCCACGCTGCATCTTAGGTGCACCTTATGAGTCAAGCTCATCTCTACTGCATCTGCCATCGGTGACTATCGAATCTGTTTCAGGTAAGTTGCCTGAGCGGGAGTACGACTATTCTGTTTTTAATGAGAGCAGGCTTCTCACAGAAAGCAAGATAGACCAATATATGAGAAGCGAGATTGCGACACATAAACGCGTGTTCCATCGGGATAAGGCTCATGACGATACTTATAGGCCGGACTTACAGCCGTTGTGCTGTGATAGCTCTGACGACGAGAACGACCTTCTTTCGAAACGCTTGCACAAGCAGCGCCTAGAGAAGCCTTTGGTAGTGGGAATCCCAGGTTTACGTCCAGAAGAACTACACTGGGATAGTACTGGTAAAAACAAGCGCAGATCGGACTATATTGCTGATATGGATGAGGAGATGGGTTTACGCCGCTACTGGAACTGGTCCGCACTAAGTAAGTCGCTAGGACCTCGTGATTACCACATGTTAAACCGCATACTACAGAAGGAGGTCCAGTTACATGAGCACTACCGCGATGTCATTCTCAAGGGCGATGGTTACGCTAGGGACGTGGAACTAAGCGACGACGAGACATACTTGGGATTGAAGCAATATGCGCATAAGTGTTACGACAAAGATAATTGCGTATTCAATATGGATGAGTTAATGTTGCATATGAAGGAGCAGGACTAGATCTCACTACGGACAAGTACCAAAGTCCACATTTCTTGTTTCTGAATCTTGACAACCTCTACTACAAAAACTATAGCCTCGTTTCAAACTAGTCATCAGGCAATATATATACGTCGTATACACTTTCCAGTCAACAAATCATGCATTTATTACCCATAATCCATGTTTGAATTGGTCTTTAATGGACGTACAGAGTGATAAAGTGAAACAGAGGTGAAACGATCATTTATTTTATTTTATACTCAGAAACATAAGGGGCGTAGCTGAGCTAATTTATAAAGACAAACTTTTTACAAAGCAAACAAACTACTAGGGCGGGTCTTCAGTTCTTCCTAGCTTTCGAACCATTGTGATCTCAATAAGTATGAATGTCTTAAAACTGCAGAAAAAGTTCCCCCAGTTTACGCAGGAGGATTTATTCTCTACTGTGGAACAATTTAGAACTATAGATTCGGATGATAAAGGATATGTTGAAAAAGCAGAATTACTCGACTCAGTTTCAAAGAATGGTATAGCTACTTATGATGATGCACGTGAGGCATTAAAGCGTGTGAATATTGATGCCTCTGGGCGTGTTGAACTGGATGATTATGTTGAGTTGATAGCTAAGTTAAACGATTTGAAGGTGGCGCCTAGAGCTGTTTCAGCTCCAACATCAAGACAAATATCCTCTATGGGTTCGCAAACTAGTCGAATTGTGGTTGAGGGCTCTACTACGGGAACAACTCATACCATTAATGAAGAAGAAAGAAGGGAGTTTACGAAGCATATCAACAGTGTTTTAGCTGGGGATCCGGATCTTGGAAACAGGTTGCCGTTTCCAACAGACACTTTTCAGGTTTTTGATGACTGTAGGGATGGTTTAGTCTTATCAAAGTTGATTAACGACTCTGTTCCAGACACCATTGACACAAGAGTATTGAATTGGCCCGTGAAGGGTAAGCCTTTGAACAACTTTACGGCTATGGAAAATGCAAACGTCGTCATTAATTCCGCAAAAGCTATTGGTTGTGTTGTTGTGAATGTGCACTCAGAAGATATTATCGAGGGTAAGGAACACTTAATTTTGGGTCTTATCTGGCAAATAATTCGTAGAGGCTTGTTGAGTAAAATTGATATTAAACTACATCCTGAACTATATCGCCTTTTGGAAGAAGATGAAACTCTAGAGCAGTTCTTAAGGTTACCACCAGAAAAGATTTTGCTTCGTTGGTTCAATTATCACTTGGCCAATGGTGGCTGGCATAGAAGAGTAGCTAACTTTTCGAGTGACATTGCTGATGGTGAAAACTATACTATTTTATTGAACCAGTTGGCTCCTGAACTTTGTTCCCGTGCACCCCTTCAGACAGCAGACCTTCTAAAACGGGCAGAACAAATATTGGATAATGCCGAAAAACTGCAATGTAGGAAGTATTTGACTCCGACTTCTTTGATTGCTGGAAATCCTAAACTAAACTTGGCTTTTGTAGCCCATTTATTTAACACCCATCCTGGGCTAGAACCAGTGGCTGAAGATGAGAAACCTGAAATTGAGGAGTTTGATGCCGAAGGTGAGCGTGAAGCTCGTGTGTTTACATTATGGCTGAACTCCCTCGATGTTAATCCTCCAGTTGTGTCCTTATTTGAAGATCTAAGAGATGGTTTAGTGCTATTATGTGCTTATGACAAGGTTATGCCTGGCTGCTTAAACGCAAAGCTTATTAACCAAAGGCCAACCAATGGGGCTGAGTTGTCCAGGTTCAAATCTCTAGAAAATGCTAACTATGCTGTTGCCCTCGGAAAAAGTAAGGGGTTTTCATTGGTGGGTATTGATGGCTCTGATATCGTTGACGGTAACAAACTTTTGACTTTGGGATTAGTTTGGCAGTTAATGCGCAGAAATATTGTTAATACAATGACTTCCTTAGCTTCATCAGGAAGAGATATGTCAGATTCCCAGATATTGAAATGGGCACAAGACCAGGTTATCAAGGGCGGTAAGTCAAGCGTGGTAAGGTCTTTCCAAGATCCTTCTTTGGGCACATCTCACTTCTTGTTGGATGTATTAAATGGTATTGCTCCGGGCTATGTCGATTACGATATGGTAGCTCCTGGTAAAACTGATGAGGAGAAGTACGCAAATGCAAGATTAGCTATCTCTATTGCGAGAAAGTTAGGTGCTTTGATATGGCTAGTTCCAGAGGACATTAACGAAATTCGTAGCAGGTTGATCTTAACATTTGTTGCGTCGCTGATGGCGCTAAAGAGATGAAACCATTAACAATTGAAAAATCAATGCATATATTGTGGTTGTACTCTATATATTATATATAAATATAAACTTAAATACACAAATCCGTCGTTGTATTTGTCTACTTTAAATTATAGTTACCAGAAATATGCAACGATACGACGAGTTGTAGGCTTTTCAAAACGGAGTACGAGTATTGGTTATTTGATCTTTAAGCTTCTCGTCCCACTCCAAAACTAGATTTTCTATGTATTTCTTAACGTCATAGGTACCTGTAGGATCAACCTCAGTGGTCTCGATATATTCTTGTCCACGCATTCTTGTCGCAGATCCATATTTTAACGCTTGGTTTTCTACAACCGAGGAAGGCTGAGTAGCGACATACACAGGTGCATTAGCGGCCTTGTAACCGTCAATATTGTGGTAATTAGAACCCATTAGTCTAGCCATGTAGAACAAAGCTAACATACTGTAAAACGTGAAGAAGTTTAAGAACTGGAAAAACGAGAAACTCGTGAATATACCTGGTTGAGTAAGATATTGCCTGATACCGCTATCCTTCAACTCCTTGTATGTAGCTAAATGCAGCAAATCGACTAACCTTTTGGAACCTTCATAGGATGCAGTTGTCTTCGAGAGTTGGATATCTTCAAGGGATAAGTACTTCGGATCTGATAGTAAGGATGAGATCCAAACCACAACAGCATTACCATTAGAGAGAAGCGGTTTTAACTTGTTAAGCAAGTAATAGGGACCAAATACATTGGCTTGAAATACCAGCCCTAAATCATCTTCCGATTTCACACCTACTTTCTGAATATTGAACTTCGGATACGTAACAGCATCCAAAGGATTTTTTATCACATCCTTGAATGCCTGAAACCAATCGATACCCTTATAAACACCTTGGGCAGCGTTCACATAGAAATAGTGAATAGCATCGTATCTTTTGTTTAATTCATAGTAGGCACCAAGAACACTAATCATATCTGTGAAATCAACCAATATATAGTCGAAATCCACGTTTGCAATCAATGATTTCTTTTCTGCGTAAGCCTTGATATAATTGACAGACTCCCTTGCCCTCTTAAATATCCTAGATGTTACAACAATAATAAGCTTTTGATCATGACATAGCTGGTCTATTAATCTATAGGCAATATTCAGACCAAGATTGCTATAAAGTGTTAATATGACAGCCTATCTGAAAATAAAAAGAAGATCACACATACCTATTAGTCCCAGTTATCACAGCGACCTTTGGATTGCTCATCATTGACATCAATCTCAAAGAATTACTTTAAGTACACTACCGCCATTTGCTCTCAGATCAAGATAAAAATACTGAATAAATAAATAATGTGATGTAATGCATCGTAAAGAGTGACCATTAGACTGGCCATTATTATATATCCTATGTTATTAGTACTTGTGATAATATTTAACGGCCAATTTATAGGCAATTTCCACTTAATGAATATTAAACATACTAGGACAAATGCAACCGCATCCTGATGGACATTCCATGTCAAATTTCCACCATTCCGATGCGCACGAGCTATGGAGAATATGTTGGCAGTTTCCACATACGAATATTCGCTTTACAGCCTTTAGTCCACAATAGACACAATTCCTGTGGGTATTGATGCAACCCTGCAACCATGCATAGCTAATACCACCATATAGGTCTTCATTTCCATCCATAGTGTTATCCAGTTTATCTAGGATTTCCTGCTCAGTATTTTCATTAATGTTGAACTTCAGTACTTGGACTCTATGCATTGGAAGACCCCAATAATACATGAGTTCCGCATATTGGCGCCTATAGCTTCTAAACTTGGGTTCAGAGGCAGGATCCAGCAATGATGGCACTTTTTCCGCTACAATATCCAGTATATCATCGTGAAGCACTTCTACCGTGATACTTGGGAATGCTTGGTTTGGGTCATTAGGTGGGAATACGCTTGAAGACCGAGATTTAAAACCGGAAAAATTCCGCGTATAGTGAGCAGCACTAAAGTAGTCATCGGAACGAATTGATATAGAGTCAATATTATGACGCGAGGGGACACGATGAACAGTAATGTCAGTAGTCGTGTTGGGGGTCTCAGAAAGCTCACTAGAGACATGTGATTGGGAATGTATCAATTGAGTCTTATAAGAGTTCCCATAACACATAACCGAAGCTTTTAATGGCATCCTACTATAATTTCCACATAAAGGACCGTTATAACTTCTCCGCACAGGCTCCACAAGGATACAAGCCAGCATTGCCAACATTTGGATATTCTTCTTCTTTTCAAAGTACGCTATCATTTCCTTCACTAACAACCGACCACCTAATGGATGCTCATCCCAAACAAAATTTGTGAAGTTATTGGTATCTCTCGAGATTAACAAGTCGGACACCATACGCCAGCATTGGGCTATTTCCGTTTCTCCATGTTTTTCAGCAACACCACTATTATATCGCGCAAGATTCTCAATAGTATCACCAGTGAGTTTGTATTCTAGAGCAAGCTCAAACTTAGCTTGAAGTAGATGAGTAAAATCTTTGGTTATAATTAGATTTTTTGACCGTAACTTTGAGTCATTAGTTCTACCAGATTCACTGTGAGTGGCACTAATTGGATTCTTAAACTGAGCGTGAAATATTGGCATCTTGGTACGCAAAGTGATATCGCTTTTGAGTATGTCATTCCAGTCGTTCGCGAAACTATCATCACTTTCACTAGTATCCGAGTCATTATCTGTGTGGTAATAGTCATTTGGAGGTTGTGATGTTGCCATTAAAGTTTCTACGTATCTTTTAGGTCTTGAAATAGGCGTATTAGCACCCAGCCCTTCGCTGATTTGTTCTGCATTATTTGAAACAAGACTGGTCCCTTTCAATGAATTACCAACGTACGTCCTATTTCCACCAAACAAAACGTAATGTGATTTTCTATCTGGTTCACCAGCAAAAAAGCATAATAAATGACCAGTAGCTGTCCAAACAGCCCCACAACCTTTTGGTACTGGGGTACTATCAAATGCGATATCAGTCATAACCTCTTTTTTTTCCATTGTACTGCCGTTTAAACCACTTATATCCTCATCCTCCGATGCAGATAAATCCGAAAGTTGTAGTTTGTCGTCAGAGCGTCTAATTGATGAATAATCATCACCCACCTCATCAACTATATCCAAGTTCAACAAGTGCTCGTCGCTGTCATCAGAATCTAGCATTTCAAAATCTACATGTTCGCCCAAAAGAAATCTCAAACATGGCTCCAGACAATACTTTCCAGCTTCAGAACATATCTTAGAAATTTCTCCTAACTGTGAATTAAGCCAATTTTTCCTTTCATCTGTTAGTTCTGTATTTTCCTCCAGCTTAAAAGTCGGAGGGTTACCTTTTGAAGGATAGTTTTTACTGAAATTGATTTCAACTCGAAGAAAAACGTATTCACTAGTCACACCTTCTGCCCAAGGTCCATTGAGGGTTAAAACTAACTCGCCAGTAGAAACGGATATTTTCTCAAAGACTATTTTATTAAATTTATGTCCAACTTGACTGACTTCCTCACCTAAACTTTGTAATTTACTATCAGAGAAGAAATCGTGTGGGGAACTGGACTGGTTCATTTTAACTCCAGAAACCCAGTACAGGTGATTCAAAGCTCGCTGCTGCACATTTTGGAACCCTGAATTCGTAACAAATGTTTCTGGAATCACCTTATAGTTATTAATGCTGGTACTTTTCACCTTTTCAGGCTCATTTCGGAAAGTAACATATTCGTAGTTGGGCAACTTCTTCTCTAACCTCTTTCCTGGTTCAAAATTAACTTTTTCATATGTAGAAGAAGTAACAGGCCATAGTCTTAAATTACAATCCTTTGACCATGTGACCAGTTGAAATTCTCTATCATCCGTATAACTGTCATAGGAGTGCCTGCACCGCCATAGAAAATCTGTAACAATGTTTGAATGACCTTTGAAAACATATATAGGCTGTAGTTTAGATTTTTTTTCTTCAATAAGTTCTTTTTTCCAGCTATTATTCACTAGATATACAGAATTATTCCCGCCAACCATTGGCATTATACAACAGCCTTCACCAAATGGTAAATATCTCCCTCTCCGAATTGGAAAATCAGCTTGGATAGTAAATTGTGGATCGGTTGGATCTTTTTTATAGTCCCAAAACTTTACAGTTCCATTATTTGAACTGGACATAATCTCACTTTCCGTAAATCTATTAAAGTCAATATTATTCACACTGCTTCCATCTGCTGCCAACCGGTGCAATGGTGTACAACCTTTACGAACATCCCAAATATATACACTGTTGGAATGGGAAGATGCTAGAATATTGGCATCTTGGAAGTTCCATTTGACCTGCGAAGCACCCGCTGTTAGATCTCTTGTACTGTAATATGGACGTTGCGGACTTCTCATATCCCAAGCATGAACATAGGTATCAATAGAACATGTGGCAAGTATTTCAGGATGATTTGGATGAAAATTAATATCCGTTATAGCCCTAAAGTGTCCATGCAATTCATGCTCAATTGCATTTGGAGAGCTTCTTGCTAGGTTCCAAACCATCGCTTTTTGGTTAGAGGTAGATATTACCCAGTATGGTTTCGCAGGATGAGGAGACCACTGTACGTCAGCAACTTGCCATGAAGTTATATGCTGCAACCAACGTGGCGGAGAAAATGGGTCATCTAAATCAATCACATACAACCCTGTTCTGCTTGCCAAAACAACATCCCTTCCTGAAGGATTAATAGATACTGCATTAAAACCCCCATCAACTCTTAAAGATAGAGATTGCCCAAATGTAGGCGATTGGTAAGGATCAGCCCCAATAAATCCACCCATAACAATAGTGTGGCAGATTTAGTATTTACGTATGTTTTAATTGATGTCGCATATTTAAAAAGGTCCACTACTTTAAATATTTAACGTAGGGTAACAAAGGTTAGAAAGTCAAGATCAGAAATTAATGGCCTACGATTAAATAATAGATTTATATATAGTAAGTAGTCCCCTAACCTTTAGTGACAGTGTCATGCATGATCTTAAATGGAGCTTTAGTTTTGTTCCATAATTCAAATTGGGCAACGCCTTGATGAACCAACATTTCTGTTCCTGGAACAGTTTGCCAATTATACATTTCCTTCGCAAGTTGCATAACAGGGGTGATCCTGGGCTTATAAGCAGCATCTAGAAGTGTAGGTTTAAAAGCAATTCCCTTATTCATTGCCAAAAGTCGCTGTACCTTCTCCAATAAAGAACTATCCATTGGAGCATCAGCTGGAACGCAACTAACAATGATGCCAATAGGCTCAATAATGGTTTTGATATCTTCTAGAGATTCTATGATGTGCAAGTTGCATTCGGTCGGCATATCATCCTTTAGAACTTGAAGTTTTGAAATAGTTCGGTTAACGAGGAAAATTTTTGAGCATCTTAAATTGTGCAACGCATAGATGGCAGCTCTTGAAGTCCCTCCACTCCCAATCACTAAACCAGCAACCCCATCTACATGTTCAGGGACATTATGGTATATTAGTGAATTCTTGATACCAATCCAGTCTGTATTGTCGCCTAAAAGTTTTCCATTGGACAATGGAATAACTGTATTAACAGCACCAATAGCTTTTGCAGAATCAGAAAATTCATCCAAGTATTTCATAATATCTCTTTTCAATGGAATGGTTACTGCCAATCCTCCAAGGTTTGACTTGGATAACAACTTGCGGTTTACATCTTCGGCAGAATCACTTTCAAATTTGCTGAACTCATGTGGCAACCCCAAAACCTCATAGCCTGACCGGTGCAAAATTGGGGACATCGAGTGCCCAATAGGGGTTCCGACTATGTAGAATTCCTTTCGTACAATGCCTCCTAGAGCGGTGTATAAACGGTTGATCTCTGGTAGCGTAACCTGCCCAGGAGCAGATGATGAAGGTAAAAGTTCAGACGTTACAGGTGTTAACAACGTATTCAAAACCCTAGTGATCTTTCCTACTTCTGTCATGTTAATAGCAATCAAAGGTCTATCGGCGTGAGCTGCTCTAAATTGTTCTAATTTTAAATTGTCATCAAAAGAACGTGGAGTTCCAACGAATTTAACGACATCTACTTCCAAAGCAGCAGCCTGTTCAAATCTTTTTTGCCATTCAGGGTGGTCCCATGGGAACTCGGCGGGAAAGTCATGGAAAGATCCAATAATCTTAGTTCTGCCTTTCTGCTTCAATAATTTCTTCTGGATAAACAGTGGTAAGTTTAATTCCATATCAATAAACTCGACATTTGCCTTCAAAGCAATGTCAAATAATTTACTCATTGCGTCAAAATCGTTGTCTGGAAAACTACCTCCTTGAGATTTGGTTCTTACAGTAAATATTATGGGCAAGGAATTAGTTGAAATGCGCAAAATAGACAACTGTTTAGTAACAAAACTTGGTTCGTGAGTTTTTAAAAGATCAACCCTAAGTTCCACGGCTTCACAACCGTAAGTAATTTCTTCTAGTTTATCAACGTGCTGTTCCAAATCAGGGAATGTTAAGCATACAAAGGCGGATCTTTGTTTTGGAAGGTTAATAGAGCTCACACCGCACAATCTTTTAATATACTCCGTGAAAACCCTCTCCAAGTTCTGAAATTCGGCTTCATTTAAGCAATGTGGTGAATAAAATGTGTAATTAGAAGTTGAATGATACCATGCTTCTCTTCTTTCCCATACATTCCTAATGTTCTCTGCGTACGCTGGTCTTGTAGGATCCACTTGTAAGTGTGCAATAGTTTTATCAATATCTCTCTGCAAATGTAAAACGACCCCACCACTTTTACTAAACTCTTGGAGGAGGTCCCGAGCCTCTTTATTTTCGACAATTCCACCACCTGTCGAAAAAACATAGCCATCGTCTCCATGTGAGTCAATCAAGCCCTTAAATATCTCTGTCTCCTTTGTTCTGAATGCTTCCCATCCATTCTCTGCAACAAATTCTTTGACCGTTCGATTATCATAGTGCTTTTGAAATTCAATATCCAAGTCAACCAACTTATAACCTAGGGCAGCAGCACACCAACTACTCAAGGTAGACTTACCGGCAGCCCTCATTCCTATGATTATAACACTTTTCCTTTTATTGGATTTAGAATCTATTTGAGGTTCTGCACCATCCAACCTGGCGCCCAAAACTGAATGCAAAACGTCCCACCAACCTGGCCATGTTTTACTAGTGCATCTTCTTTCTAAGATTCTTACTGGCTCAGTGTTATTGGGTTGGCGGCCAAGGTTAACCATACCAGCTAAAAGCGAAAAACTCATTGCGACACGATGATCATCATAGGTATGGACTCCAGCTACACCATTGGAATCAATTGGCACACTGAGTTTGTCTAGGGTAATACCTGAAACTTGAATACCATTTGGAAGTTCATTCGCTTGAACGCCAAATTTTGCAAGTTCAGTGACCATTGCCAGTATCCGATTACATTCTTTAACGCGCTGGTTTGCAATACCTTCCATTGTAGTTATATTTTTATCGCCAGGAGCATTGTTATTCGCGATCGCAGCCACGACACATCCAGTTAAAAATGCATCTGTCATAGGCTCCATATCAACGAAAGTTAAAGGCTTTAATTGCCCTTTTGGTGGACCAGTAACTGTAGTTGAGGTTGCAGTTTGTGTAACGGAGCACCCCATTGGCTTTAAAACATCAGGAGCAAATCTGGCGTCGCCCTGTAAGGATTCAAAACCAATATTAGGAATCGTAACGGTAGTACCAGTCATTGCTGCAAATGCTAACGGATATGTGGCAGAAGAAGCGTCAGATTCAATGACATATTCTGGAGGATTAATATAATGACCTTTTGGAATATGGTACGTATATGGCTCGCTATTTGATTGAGTAACTTTGATCCCAAAAGTTTCCATCATTTTGATTGTCATGTTGACATAGAGCTGAGAAATAGGTTTACCGCCAACGAGTGCTAGAGTAACAGGCTCCTCTGCATAGGGAGCGCACATTAAGATCGAAGACACATACTGAGAAGAAAGAGTGGCCGATAGTTCTATTCTACCACCTTTCAATTTAGATCCGGTAGAAATTTTTAAAGGTAAAGATCCCTCTCTCAACAAGTACTTGATTTCTATACCATTTGCACGAAGTGATTCAACTAATGGTCGGATTGGTCTTTCTTGCATTCTCAAATTTCCTGTTAAAACGACAAAGTCGTTTTCTTCATGCGAGTTGACTAAAGCTGCGACTGAAGTCAAGAACCTTGATGCAGTCCCCGCATTACCCAAGTATAATGGATCTGAAGTTGCTCGTAAGGTCGTACCACCATGGCCTTCAACGACAACAGTCTCTCCATTATCATCGAATGAAATTGTAGCACCTTTCAAACGCTCAACAGCGTGAAGCATGTGTTTAGTATCATCAGAATGTAATAGGTTCTTTATCCTACAAGTCCCTTTTCCAAGCGCGGCTAAAACTAACGCTCTGTTGGAGATAGATTTGGACCCTGGAGGGACAACAATTTTCTTCTGCGAAGATGGAATATTATTGAACGGATAAACTAATGTTTCATCTGTTAATACAACTTTCAAGTCTTCATCCGACACGTAATGAGCTGAATTCCCATAGCACTCACCAATTGTCTTTAGAAGAACCACCTTTTTTTTTGCACCTTCGTTCTTTTTGTCAATACTCATTTTGGCTAGTAAAACGTCTAATGGTGTGTTCTTATAATTAGTCATCTCCTGGAACCACTTTTCATCTGGAGACACCGGCAACCCATACGAACTCAAAATTTTTGTTAAACGAGCAACCTGCGTGGGCGACATTATATTTAAGTACCGTGACAATTCGGCTTCTTTAACCATACCAATTGATACACATTCACCGTGCAAAGCATTTGGGGTCAAAATTGCTTCATAAGCATGTCCAATAGTATGACCGAAGTTTAGAAGATTACGCAAGCCAGATTCACGTTCATCAGAAGATACAACATGAGCTTTAACTTTAATGGATTCCAATACCATTTTGAAGATATGTGGTAGCATAAGTTCAATGTTCGTGTGAGAAATATCATGTAAACTACCGTTAACCATGACCGATATGCGTTTGTCACCATGTACCACTCTCAAGAACTCATCAGAGTTCGATTCAAGCCGAGCAAACTCCTCTGCATTCCAAATGCATGCGGTCTTTATCACCTCCGCAATACCGTTAATAAATTCCCTACGCGGCAATGATTCCAACCATCTTACGTCCACCATAACATATTCTGGCTGCCAAAAAGAACCAATGAAGTTTTTACCTGCAGGAGTATCCACTGCAGTCTTGCCGCCTATTGAAGAATCAACCATTGCCAACAATGTTGTGGGGACTTGAACGAAGCGCACCCCCCTCATAAAAGTCGCAGCGACGAAACCTATCATGTCTCCAATCACACCACCACCAACTGCAATAATGACGGTATCACGAGTACATCCTTGAGCCAATAAATAGTCTTCTATCTTAGCTTTCTGCTCTCTGGTCTTGTTACTTTCACCTGGCGGTATGACGAGTTTCAACAACCGCGAATTGCCTGGTAACTTGTTTTCCAACGCTTCACACAATGAACCGAAGTATGGCACTACAGTAACATTCGAATCACATATAACTACGTAAGTTGATGATATGCATGTTTCCAGAATAGTTTTAACTATATGGGCTTGGATGTTATATCCAATATGAATACAATCATTTCCTAGGATTCTTACTTTTTCTAATTGCATACTGTTTTAGAGGGAAAAATCTTCTCCAATCCAGTTTCAATTACTTTACCAGCGATCGTAAGCTGTCAACTTGGCGAATATTTATTGTTCTAATTGCTGTAAAACTTTATCTTATTATTTATTATGGCGAGCGTTTAGGGTTTCTTATTATGAAAAAAACCGTAAGGCTGTATGACTCTTTCGAATTCAACACGATGGCATTAAAATTACGAAATATTAGGCAACGGCATTAGATGCCACATTGTTCGCGTGGTATTATTTAATAATATTTCTAATTAAAACTGCATCATTTAATGGCCTCTTGCTTGGCTACTATATGGAACGGCGTTCTCGAAGATTTCGCCAAAACGAACCCTGATCATAAATATTGTTAATGTCGATATGTGACTTAATAACAGTGTAAGGATGCTGTTGAATGGCATAAATATCTGGATCATAGGGATTGGTGCTATAAAATTCGAAGCATTGGGGTGCTGTAGAAAGCGGTAGGCGAAGATAATAGCAGTTTTTAAACCTAACTAACCTATCATGCCGCATGTTATCGTGAATTACATACCACTTATCCTTTTCATTAGTAGTCATCCCGTCATTTAGTAGAATTATCTGTGTATATGAAAAGCTAATGAGAACAACCGTAAAACATGTAACCAGGATATAAAGCGATAAGAATGCGTTACTGGAACTCCAGATTCCTGCGGGAGCTGCAGTGGGGAGACGTAAAGTTGCATAGCTGAGAACTAGGCAGTTCGAAAATAAGAACATGTAGAACAACTCGTAATTGCCTAAACCTATGCAATTATTCAGCCAGATGCAGTGGTGGTCAGCGAGGACGACACATACATCGCAAATAGAGCAATGTCTTGATCTAGCTGGTTTAATGGCTTTGCAAGTCCGACAGCGAACGCCGTCATGGAATATTATCTTATCGAACCGAAATGGTGGTCCATGGTAAGTAAAGCTGTTATATGGCGGTGTTACAATTGTGAGGCAACCGAAGACCAATGGTGTTGATAATAGAAATGGCAATAAATAGAGCTCTAGTATATACAATGATGGACGGATGAGCTGGAGGACTTTTGTGTAAAAGAGTATTGTACAGTAGGTATATATTGCCGTGTAGAATAATGGCACTACCCAATACTTCCACTTATATTTAGTTGGATCAGCAAATACTGGGGCATATATATTGTTATAGTACCACGAGAAAGGTGAATGAGAACGAAACAGTGGTGAAAACAACACGAACACAACCTGCAAGATGACTATGGCCCACAGTAGTAACATTAGTGTTCACCGAAGCTCTTTTATGTTGTGAAAGAAACTTCAATTAGTAATTGTAATAAATATAAATGACAATATTCGGTTGCTCGGTACAAAATCTTGAAGATTAACCGAAAGCACAACAAAGAAGTTTAAATTGTGTTGAATATGAGCAGTGAGTTAGTCACAACTTCTTAAAGTAGTTACATGGGGTTTCAGTCTTGAAATGGTTACGTATAACCTTGGCAATAATGCACGCATTACCGTAAAGAGCTCTCGTACAACCTACAGCAAATTACTCTACAACAACCAGCGTAGAGTCGATAGCAGATTTCAGTTTTGCTTCGTTAATGACTGCAATATCAGTAACAGGATATATATTATTGTAAAAGGCTTAGGGTTTAACCTAATGACTGGAATTCCCACTGTATGATTTAGCTTAAATATCTTACAGCTATAACTAGTGAAGGAAGATCTCTAAACTGCTAATTAAACCACCGCTATAATTATAAATAATAAATTATGTAACAATAAGCACCTGGTAAACTTCGGTAATGAGTGCGAACATGTCGTATCGGACTCGCTGAACTAAAACAGCCAGATTGAAGTGGTCCCCTTCCTACCTTAAATTAACAGTTATTAACCAGAATTTAAAGTTTACAAATATCTTTAAATGTATGGCATATCATTAAAAAGGAGTGACTTAGAATTAGAATCACTAGAACGCTGAGATGCCTGAATTCCGTTCAATTAGGATTAGAAATTGGACCTAAGTCGACGTACTGTTTATGCAGAACGATAAGCTTCGTATTCATATGTAGTAGTATCTCTGAATGCCACGAAAGAAATACACCTCTAGAGTTTTTCTAATAAATAACTTCGGGATTTCCTACTATTATTCAGTTTATGCCAAACATAATGCTTTAATACTTACAAGTCATCTGGCGGCGTTTCAATATTAAATATATATACAATTGAAAATTCTCAAGTGATAAATGACCCTAGTTATGCCTAAAGATTTGTTTCTAAATTGACCACCACCATGACATGAAACTTCTCCATAAAACTCCTGCCATTCTTCGCCCAAGAAACCTACCCATAAGAGGCAGCAGAAGCCAGTTTACAACCTGTTTCAATTGTTCTAGAGACTGCTCCCATTGGTATTGGGCATTCAGAAGTTCTTCAGTGTAACTTAGACTATCATATTCTTCTTCATCTTCATCGTATCCGTCAGTGTAGGAATCAAACTCTGAATCTGTGCTTCGTGTAAAGTCTAGTGACGGCGTTTGTGCGGAATTAGATGTGTCTAGATCGTCTTCTAAGTGATTATCCTGACCATGAAGTTGTGATAACACCGATTCCAGATGTTCTTCATTTTTAATGCTTCCTGACATTTAATTTCCTCGCTTTGATTGTGATACCTTCCTCGCTGCGTCCGTAATCTAATCTTTTCTAGTGTAGGTTTCTCGAACAATCAAAACCCGGGTATGATGATCTCGATCAAAATGAAAACTTATACTTCAAATTAGATAGAGATTAAGAACAATTATGCAGTATAATAGCTCAGCTTATGTCTGTGATGCAATCAACTAGTAATGGTAAGAATCTGGAGTTAGCTTGTCAAAGCTGCAGGAAGAGGAGAAGGAAATGCGATCTGCAAATGCCATGTCAAAACTGTCAGAAATTTGGGGTAGAGTGCGTTCCGGTGCGTCAGGACATGCGTAAGAGGCGGTTTACAACTGAATATGTAACTTCACTGCAAGGAAAAGTGTCATTATTAGAGGGTTATTTGGTTAGGTTGAAGGAGATAAAGGACGAGAACGAACGCTCAAGGTTGCTGGCGTCAATAAATGTGGGTGAAATTACATCGGGCGAATCTGCAACAGTGGACGCTATGCTATCGAGGCAGTCAAGCTATATGGGAGCTAGCAACAGTGATGAAGCGGAAGAACTTGAAACTAAAGTAACAACTATATCTCCATCGCCGATTCAGGGTTTGTCTTCACATAAGAAAGTGGTTACGTCGTCAATATATTCAAGCGATTCATTGACAATCCAAAAGAGACCGCCGATCATGCCTATAGGGGATAATTTTGATCCAGTAAATAACCTAAAGAATCTTTCAAGGAGTCCTCTTATATTACGTGCGTTGTCATTATTCTTCAAATGGCTGTACCCCGGACATTATACTTTTATTCATAGAGAGACATTTTTAAGTGCTTTCTTTGGTGATATTAATACCAAGAGTTACTACTGCTCGGAGGAATTAGTCTTTGCAATAGCAGCATTAGGAGCTGGCCTCTCGTCTAGGGAAGATGACCTACATGCGAAATCAGCGGACTATTACAACCTTGCAAAAACTAAAGTCCTGAATAAAATATTCCAGCTAGATACGCCATCCTATATGACAACTTATAGCTCTTCATCAAAGTTGGCAGTTGTTCAGACACTACTTTGTTTGGCTTTCTATGATATTGGATGTGGAGAGAATCCATTAGCCTGGTATGAATCAGGGTTGGCTTTTAGGATGGCCCATGAAATCGGTTTACACCTTAACCATGAAGCATGGGATAGTGTGTATGCGGACAAATTATCTAACATGGACATTGAGGTTAGAAGCAGGATATACTGGGGCTGCTATATTGCAGACCATTTGATTGCGGTTTTGTTTGGAAGATCACATTCGCTACGTTTATCAAACTCTACAATTCCCGAAACTGATGAGCTGCCCAATATTGACACTGGAATAGAAGATTATCAATATGAACCGGGAGTCTCTTTACACATGGGTAGACCTTTAAAAAAGCTAATAGTCTTGTCAAGAATAACGGAAGTCTTTGCTTCCAAGATCTTTATAGAATCAGGCTCCATGGTTCAAAAGAACGAATACCTAAGGAAGTTTAATTCAGAGATTCTTAACTGGAGGGGTTCATTAATGGATGACTTTAAATGGACTAAAGAGTCTATTAAGGACTTTGATTACGATCCTACAATTACCTATCTATGGTACCATTACTATATCATTCTACTTTCCTATAACAAACCTTTCTTAGAGGAGGTAAAGAAAAGCAGATTAATAATTGAGGATGCCATCGAAGAGATATATTTACTTCTTGAGTCATTCAAGAAAAAGTTCAACAAGTTTGAAACATGTAGCATTTATATGGTTTACTCTGCAATTCTTTCAATTCAATGCTTAAAAAGTGAAACCATAAAAAAGACTTACCTAAATGAATTTATGGAATTCTTGGGGTCTCCAACTTTGAATTATGACCTGGCAAAGAAGCTATTAGATAGCGAGATCAGTCTAAATGATGGTGTTGAACTACTGGGTACACTGGCCAACGGGAACGATTTTGCGTTTGAGTATAATTTTGACTTCACATTACTAAACGAGATTGATACTTTGATTGGTGGTAATGTTGGCGCGAAGCGTTCTTAAAATTGAGGTATTGTATGTTTTATGCCTTTTTCTGTAATTTTAAAGATCCGTGGTCACATTCAATTCTTTTCATTTTAAATTAATAACCTAAATATATTGTTACATCCATAAAGCCTTATACACAGTCTTGGAACGCCCATAATAGCTATGCGATGTTCTAGTAAACGTCAATTCGCACTTCTTGTGTAGCTATAACCTCTAAAGAAATTTTGGCGGGTACGCTATAATAACATTGACTTACTGGGTGCCTTAGAAGAGTGTATACCATCTTCCAAATATGACTCGAAGACATCATTATAGTCCATCTCCCCATGCCTAACATCCTGTAGCTGGTTATACATTTCTAAAATAACTCCTGCCTCTTCGTTAGAATCATAATATTCGGAAGCTAGTTGTGAACTAATAGTTTCTTCAGAATCATGATATGAGTCTTCGTCCGTTTCCTCTATGCCCGGAATTGGTTGAGATTTGGAATTAATACTCGGCTTTATTCGAGCTTTTGAACTTAACTCATGTGCAGATATTGAAGGTTTGTTGACAGATAAATTAGGTTGTATACGGTTTTGCTGGCGCCTTTTAATCATTTCTGAATATTGCTTGGCTGATTTTATTTTACTTAGATCAAGAACTTGTAAATCCACTTTGTTGCCCAGATTAGTCTCCGCAATTGCATGTGATACTTTGTAAACGTTTTCCAGAATTAGGTCCTTTAAGAATCCCTCCTTATCATTTTTAAACAATGCATGAGTGGCATCCCTCATATCTTTGTAAATTTCCTTGTTATTTTCATACCAAAGAGGTGCCACAACGGACATAATGGTAATCATTAAAGTCAATCTATCTGGTTTTTGTAGGTGATCAGGTTCACGGTGCTCTACGCCTTTAGGCCACCATGTAGGTTTCGATTTTTCGCCAAGTGTATAAGGGTAGCGCGCCTTTTTCTTCGGTTCAATTACCTTAATCCAGCATTTTGAGATTTGCTTGCATGGAAGTTGTCGCAATAGTCTAAAGGCTAAGTTAAAATACTTTTCAGCAGATGAAGATGTACTAACACATAGCGTCACAAGAGGTATGGTTTCCGTAATTCGTGGGTTTGACTGAATTGAGCCCGTACTGGTGTCTGTCGAACTACCCGAATTTTGAGAAAGGGAGTAAACGGTCGTAATTTTTAAAGTCAATAATCTAATTTGCTCCTGCAAACCACTATCCAAATTATCAGACAGTATTAGTCCATCAAATCTCGGTATATCTTCGTAGCTTTCTTTGGGATGCTTTAATAACACCGCAAACTGATAGCCGCTTTGCTGCAGAACCTCCAGGGAATGTCTTAAGATGTCCATTTTTGGTCGTGGTGTTCATCATGAAAACTGTGACACCTAACAATGACAAATGCAGCTCCATCTCACATTCTTTAAATATTCGAATTTCTATCACATTATTCAAATGGTTCTTACATTAGTACGTTTTCTGGGTTTAGGTTCCGTTTTACGTCAAACCTCGCTTTCGCTTCATCACGTAAACAGGAAACCCAAGTGAAACTGTTCTTAATCACAGGCGATGAAATTCAAAAAGAAATTATGATTATACTAAAGATATTTATCCTACTCAACGGTCAATGGAATTGTTCCTAATCATTCCGGATACCATTTGAAAACAAATAACTCTGTAATCAAGATCTGACAATCAGCTAAGCGCCAAAACAATGTAAATAGAACGATTGTCGTTCCTGATTCACATCCGTTTCGATTCTGGAATACATTCTAATTAATTATTGATCCGTTATATCAGAAGGTTTAGACGGAAATCTTGCTACATGTTGTAAACAAGCCTAGATGAATCAAAAATAAGCTTGAATACAAGGCAGTGCTTTATTCAGTTGATATTGACCTGAATTGTCTCATGAACCATATCCAAGTGTTTTTAACTTCACAATTATGTCTCAACCTCTTAATTGCTAGTCACATATTTTGCGGTACCCATGTGCATGCCACTATGATATTTACATATTCTACACTGAACTACGGGCAGTTCGGTTTGGTTAAAATTATTTATTTGAAACCTTCGATAATTGACATGTAACTGAAAGTTAATCTGCTCTATGGTAGCAATCTTGTTTCTCACTCGTTTCTCACATGTTGCCGCCCAATTATGTTCCCAGGCTGCTTACACTCCGTCTTCACCCCGCAAGATACGCACATGTGTTGGTAAACAACAGGCTGACTCCGCATGTCTAACTTTTGAGGCACGTGATGTCCATGTGAAAATTTACCTGTTGACTCTCTTTCCTTGATGATCATACAACTTCAATAATGAGCAAACTTAAGCTGATGAATAGCTCTAAGTGTGCCAATTACGAAAGGTGATCTCCTTGTGTACAATACAGTCGTTAGGAAAAAGAAGTTTAAGGTCCTGGACTTTTTGCATGCACTAGTGTAGGGCAATCTGGTGACGTTTGAAGACAGAGACTCGCTAATATCATAAACTGGATAGTATCCCTATCAACAAAACAGCATAAAATAAGGGACTGAATCCATGAATCACAGTACTAATACAAAGAATGATGATATTACATATTTCGATGAACTCTTTGATGTGGATCTTGATATCGATTTCGAGACAGCGTATAACATGATTTCAGGTGATGTTCTGCCTGCAGCAGGCCAAGAACCAATACATGGTACAGAAGGCTCGCAATTTGTGACAAAAGAGGATCTTGGAGATTGGGCAGGATGCTCACAAGATCGTGAATCACACAGTTTGGTTGATGATATGCGCTTTGTAGGGTCGTTTCCGCCTGGTTTACTAAGTGTAGACGAGTCATACGCGATTGAGAACTTCCTAGACAGCCTTATACCTTCTTCTAGCGGTACAATGCTTCAGAATCCTCCTTCCACTTCTCCATTCACCATCACTACCACAAATGGAAATTCTGACTCGTTCAGCAGGCTGCGAGCCCAGGCTCAACAGGATATATTAGAAAGTGGAAACTATCACCCGAAGCCTGTCGCCCTTACCGAAATCAGTGTTCCAGAAAATTTAATACCAACTGAAATTCGATCCAGTAAAGCAAAACTACGCCGGTGGAAACATGTGTATTGCGAAAAGCAACGGCGACTGATGTTTAAGCAAGCATTTGATGAATTAATTGCAATGGTGAGATTTCCGCGACCTGCGGAATGTGACATCGTGAAATTACATGAAATCAAGAATGGTAGAAGGATCAGGGACAAAAATATGCGAGAACCTGGGGATGGAAAACGTATACCAAAGCATATGTTACTAAAGTATATCGTAGAAGACATTGAACTTCTAATTCTAGCAAATAAGGAGCTTGAAAAATTGATCCTGACTCCACCAACGAAAATATGAAATAGAGACAAAAGCGCTCTTTCTTCGATTCATAATTTAGTTAATTAAAAATATTTTATATATGTATGATATATCTTTAAATTCCACTCGAAGAGGATGGGGTTCATTATAAATTAATCCTATCGCAGTGACGGTCGTTATAAGAAAAAAATTAAGCATTAACTTTAGCGTAACATTCTTCTCATAGGGCTGGCTCACTCTAACAAAAAACATTAGACACGTGCTAAAGGTCTGTCTAAACACCACACATAGCATTAGCAGAAACACGCAACTATTGAAAACATCTCATAAATTCAATTCCTTCAATATATGCGATGCCAACTCTTTGTACATCCAGGTATTCCCAGAAACCTTCTTGAAATGTACACCTGCTAAACCAACGATTCGTACCTTAACAATGTGAATTTCAAACCGCAGAGGCGGCCTTTCCTTTTCTTGCTGCATTTCCAAATTCTTATTGTTCATATCTTGTGCTTTTGATGTTGTCAAAATGTCATCCTGATGCAACGATTCCAAAGATGCTGTGGAAAGTTCCTCGGCAATACTACTTCCTCCAAAAGATTGAGATGTTATTGACAACGAGCGTTCATGGATTGCAGCAGCTTGGGGTGTATTGGGTATATTAGGCTGTGCATTATGTTGCCTTCTTATAGATCCATGACGAGAAGGAATAGATAATTGTCTCCTATGTGCCGTAACATAGGAGTTATTATTCGAAGAATTTGTGGGAGAAGTATCAGCAACGAAAGTGTTGGTCTGAAGATTCGGCGGCACTTTATTGGTCACATATGATTGTCTATGAACACAGGTGAATCCTCCCTTTACTTCGTTGAATTCAATGTTTAGTTTCTTTAAAGTTGAAATGATTTTATATCGAACAATAGGCAATGGCTTCGAGGACGTTGTTTGAACAGAGAAAAACCCTTTTAAGAACAAAGACCGTGGGAAGTCTATAGACGGCATTGATCCTGCGGGTGCTTTCGCAGCCAAATCAAGAATTTGCTTATCGCTTAATTCCTCATCCACGCTTTCTAAACCATTGCTACCTACGAACTCCGATCTTGCCTCCCCACTATTTTCTAAAAATCCCTCGTCGTTAATATCTTGTGGGGAGACTTGCGTTGCAACTGCAGGACGCATAAACTTCAACGATTCACGACGAGCATGACCAACAGATTTCGCTCTTGCAGAAGGGTGTAACCTTCTACCTTTTTGTACACTTAACTGTTTTAAAGGCTTGTCTTCATCAACAGACTCTCTACCTTGGCCGCTAGTAGGCGACGCTGTGTTGCTTCCAGAAAGACCCAACTCCTGCATATTATGCTGTAAAATTTGCTGTTGTTTAACCAAGGATGCTGCGTTGTATGGTAATGCTGGTAATTGAGAATGCGCCTCGGAATTGCCGCCCCTTGGATTATCATTAGGTAATGCTGTTATCCCAGAAACATATTTCAAAGAGGGTCCAAACTCGGAAACGGCGCGCGAATGAGCTTCAGCAGTCCGTATAGACAACATAGGTTGGATGATAGGAGGCTGTATTTGTGAAGGCTGATGTGCGGTATTAACATCATGAGTATAATTCTGCTGAGATGCGCCTTGTGAAGCAGTATGGTGATGTCTCTGAGATAAACGTCTGAAAATTGATCCAATATGGTGCTTTTCAGTAGAACTTGTAGATGTCGAGGTGGAATGATGAGACGAAGCTGTATTAGCTGCAAACTTACTATTTGTTACTTCAAAATCGTGAGATTGAGGAGCAGGCGATAGAACTGTATCTTCAGGTTCCGCATCTGCAATTAAAGTTGTTTTCCTAGAATCGACAGTATGCGCCTGTTTAGGAATTGTGAGCTGCGGTTGAATCATAGTTGTTTGTACATGTTTGGATGGTATGGTAGGGGAGACATAGTTCACAGATTGGTTTTTACTCACGGCAACACCATTCGCTGAGGGACTTGGAGTTGCGCCACTATTACTAGTTGAGTGTAGCTGCTGTGGAGACTTCGGTGATAACTGTTGTTGTGGCTTCCTTTCCGCAGCAGTAGATGGTGCTGTTCCAGTTTGCATCTTACCGGTAATCGATGATGTACATGATCCAGCAGATAAAGCTGCAGAAGATGTAACTGGCAACGCACCAGCAGCAAATGAAGCAGAAGAATTTGAAGCCTCTCCTGCTTTTTTAAGCTTTGATCGTTTTCTTTTTAGCATTTCGTCAACTAGATTATAAATAGACAACAATGGGTTAAAAGCTCGCATTGGGTTTTCTTTAAGTGTTGCACTGTTTGACTTTTCCCAATAACTTGCCGCCAAAGCCTCGTATTCATCAGACATGACAAGCTTCTCAAGCCATTGTTTAGTTTCTTGTATATCCTGAACAAGTTCAAGTTTGTGCATTTCTTTGATAACTTCCAAATTTATTTGTTCAACTTTTAGTGGCACGCATGGTGGCAGGTATGATGGAGCAGGGAAATCATAGCCCTTTAACATCCACTGGTGGTTGACAACCTGAGATAAAGTTGCCCTTTTGGATGGTTCTACTACTAACATTTTGGACAGAAGGGATATAACATCGATAGATAAATGTTGAGGATACTCAACCTTACCCTTTTTGATCTTTTCATGTAAAACATTTGCGTTTTCATCATCGAATGGGACTTTTCCACATACTAGGACATATAAAACAACACCAAAAGACCAAATATCAACCTCTGGTCCAGTATAAGGATTGGCTTTTAAGAGCTCAGGAGCTGCAAAGTATAGCGAACCACAAAATGTATGTAACTGCTTCCTTGAATCATACAAGTTCGATAAACCAAAATCAATGATTTTTATTTCCCCCGAAGAGGAGATCATTATGTTTTCGATTTTTAAATCTCTATGAACAATGTTGTTCAAATGCAAGTACTGTAACGCAGAGGCTATCCCACGAGCAAATCTCCGTGCATGTCTCTCTCTCAAGGAGCCATGTTGAATAATATAATCAAGCAGCTGCCCTCCGGATACATATTCAAATAACATGTAGTAGTGATTACTCATTGTACACATCTCAAACAATCGACATATATGAGGATGGTATAGAATCTGACCTAAGGAAGCCTCTCTTACAGTTCTCTTGTCTCTTGAAACCTCTTTTTCTAACTTTTTTCTGCGCTCCGCCACTTCTTCCTCCGTAGCTGGAGAAAGAAGCTTCTGCTGCTGCTGCTGTTTCTGTACAAAAGATTTTGTAGCTCTGTTTACAATTTTGATCGCGCATAACTCATTAGTTACTCTATGCTTGGCTAGTTTTACTTTCCCCATAGAACCTGCGCCTACCGTCTCCATAAAGTCCCAATCGCCTAGTGATTTCCTGTGGAAGGGCTTCTGTGATGGCCTCGGTGCTGAAACTGGCTTACCATTACTACCGGATTGACTATCACTCATTTCAGCAGCAGGCATAAGGTGTTGGGCATCTGGTACCTGTCCACCTCTTGGCGCTCCCCCAGACCCAGATATCGAACCTTTTCCCATCATCCTTGGGGTGGCAGGTGCTACAACTGCTTGATTCGAAATTCCACTCAATCCACTTGCATTGCTACCCATCTGGAACTGGTTATTGACATGATAATCTTGCGCTGTAGTAGGCATTTTGAACTACTGATTTTTTTTCTAGGCGTGATTGGACTTTAAAATACTCACAAATCACCAACAGAGAACGCTTTCTTATAAATGGTCCACAATAGTTAGACCACTTTTCTTAACGCGTTCCCTGACTATCTATCTTAACCCAAACGGATTCTCTCCGAAAATACTATTGTTGTAAAGCTAACTGCCTTAGCTTTACCCTAATATAAATTAGTTCAACAATAGACTGTAAAACCAGATAATAACACTATCAAGCCGCTCTCAGTACCTGCTTATCGTGCAAGATCCTGAGCTTCAATTTGAACTTGATTTATTATGTTATATGTATGCATTACTCATAACGCCAATTTTCTAGAGCACTAATGCCTTAACTGCCCTCACCCCTTTTGCCACCTATAGTAACGTACAGAATGACATCACCACTTCTGCCAAAAAGAAAGCAATTTTTACTCTCACAGTACTGAGTGTTCAGACTATTAGGGCAACTAAAACGAGAAGGGCGGATCAGGTGTCTTTAGTAGAGTATGAGTGCGACTAAAAAGACCAATAGGCAACAGATCGCTTGGAAATGGGAGGATCACGTTGATGGGGAAGTTTTAGCCCAATTGCAAAAAATGCAAGGCGTTGATTTGCAAGTTCCCGTTTCACTGGCGTTCCAGTGGTACTACAATTATTGCATCGGGTGGCTTTATAATATTTGCACAAGCTTTTGGACATCAGATATCGGAAAGGCAATGTGGAAAGATATCAAGTTTGATGAGAGGCTTCTGTTGACGGATATGAAAGGTTTAGTACCAGGTGTGACAGGGGAAGAGGACGAGAACTTGTACTATCAAGTTTTAGTTCAACTTCTACGTACTATATCACAGAATAAGCATGCTGTATTTGAAGACTGGGATGTCACCGTTAAGTACTATTTGCGGGACGAGAAGGACGTCGCTTTCTATGATGGAGATGTATCATTTTTGGAGTTGGGAGTAGCCGAACAATTTGTGGTATTGTATAAGCTGATTAAGCTCGTTGAACGGAAAAGTCTTGTATTTAAGAACTACCTCTTAAATCATGAGTATTTATTTCAGTTTCCTCAAATTTGGTTAGACGACCGTACATCGTTTTTCATTCTTCCTGGTAGTAAGATTGTAAAAAAAGAGATTCGCAAGCTGAAAGATGTTGAACTACGCATCCCAATAAAGCTACAGAACTGCACTGTGCGATATGAAGAATTCAATGGCGAGTCTTTGGATGTGGTTCATTATGATTACGCACAAGATATCGAAACATACTTGCAAGATGTCGATGTGCATTATACCGTAGTAGCCTACAACTGGGCTACATTTTTGGAATACATAGGTAATGTTGGAGACAAACAATTACAGGAGTTTTTCAGCGATTTTGTGCACTATTCTGCGGCTAACGAACTCTATCAACTAAAATTGTGGAATAATAGAGTGAAAGAGAGGTCCATGCAGGAGCTGATTGTTAGGCGGAAACGTTCGTCTAGATTAGTTGCCCGCGAGGAAGAAACGCAGCGGAAGCAAGTTGAGGAATCCTGGCATGATAAACTCGATGACAGAGACAGGTACATACGCTTGAGGAACAAGTTAGTCGCGAAGCAAAGCAAAAAAGTAAAGGACGCATTATGGTCAATTTTATGGGATAGATTCGAGTATGACAAAAAGGTCAAAAAAGTAAAAACGCGCATTATCTCGAATGATGACATAGTGGGTGGTAATCTTAGTGAAGATATTCCGAAGTCATACCAAGTTGGTGATTCACTACTAACACCCATCGAGGAAGATGTGCTGGACCATGGTGAGACATACAAGAACTTGATTGTAGACATTAGGCAGCCAATGAACCCCTTGAACGTCGAATGTCAAGAACTTACAGATGAATACTGCATTACAAAGTTAGATCTAAAAAAACTAGCCAATCATGGTATTCCCACTGATTCTTATGAAGAAGACAGTAAGGATTGGTACTTTCAATGTCCGTGTGATATCGAAGGTATCAACATGGATCCAGAAGATGAGTCTCTGAACGGTTCTAACATAATATGTTGCGACCAGTGCCTTAGGTGGCAACATTGGGATTGTCAGCACAAAATAACTTTAGACTTTTTGTCCCGTGGACATGATACGCCTCTTACAAGTAAGGATTTTTCATTAGTGACATTGGGTGTACCTAATCGTAGGAAATCTAGGCGAGCTACAGGTAGCGGAGAACCAGACCATGAGTTTGATCGTCCAACAATGAAACGTAAGCCAATAACCGAAGCTGAGATTTTTATTTGCACCTGGTGTTTAGCTAAGACAGAAGAAGACCTAAGGTCTATATTCAAACCCGAACTAGTTGCAACAAGAGCAAAGGAGAAAAAACAAGCTGAAGAGAAGGAGAAGAGAAGGTTGATGAAAGAGAAGAAAAAGCGCGATGAATTATTGAGGTTACAGCAGCAGCAGCAGCAGCAGCAGCAGCTGTATCAGCAGCCGTTGCCAAACCGTCCCATGTTTCAATTGCAATCCCAACGTGACCTACAGCCGATACCGAAATTGACGGAGCAACAGCACAAGGGACAATTACAACAGCCTAAACAGGTGCTATCTATACCAACAACACCTGCTGCGGCCACTAGACCAACGCCCCATTCGCAATTGGCATCTTGGAGATAGAATAAACTCTACAGTCGTAAAATTGCTCCCAAATTTACGCTCGCTGTTGCTTTTTTATAGAGCTGCAAAATTAAAAGGCATACATTCTTTATGTAGAGAACATCAAGTCAATGAGCTATATGCCTTATGCGAATTAATTAGAAAATATAACTTGTGAATCGTTGATCGGCTTCGAAACGGATCCATCTCTATAGAAAAAGAAGAGCAACTAATAGCACAACTTAGTTGAATTTCTTCTATCCGTTTCTCTGCTGTCCTCTTTTACATGTAAACCCCGTACACTTTTATGTAATCAGTAGTATACCGCACTTAATTGGTGCTTACGTTCTCGCCCAAACTCTGAGTCCAGACTTTCCTTTATCTACCCGTGCATCTACAGGTATAATATCGATCTCTTAAAAACACCGAGACTATGCGGGTGCCCAGAACCGTAAATCGTTTCTTAAGATGCTTTATATCCTTGGTATTCAACCTACAATATTAAGATAGCAAATTAAACGCTTTGTCTTACATATTAAATTCCAACAGCTTTAAATAGACAATAATTTTGTAGGGCGTTTCTTAAAATATGGACATTTTCTTGCCGAACATATATAGCTTTAATTTTTGCCAACTTTTACAATACTTCTCCCAGCGACGAATACTATTACGAATTTACAAATATAAAGGCTTGCAACAAAGTTCTAGAAAGTCGCTGTCAGCTTATTTGCTTTCAATAAAGTATCTGCTACTGTAAAGGAAAATTCGGACAGCTTGATATTTGAGGTATCTCCGCGGGAAAGAACGGTGGTAGCGAATGTAGGGTTGTATACATATATATATAATATATATATATATATATATATACCAAGCTGTGACAGTATAAGCAGACACTCCACCGAAAGCTGAAACGAATCGTTGTGGTTAAGGAACTGAACATTGACAGGGGTTTTTACGTTGGTATTAGAAATTTCAAGGCCATCTTGCACATTACCAGAAAGGAGCATCTTTTTAGAACACAGAGAATAGGGACCATCATAAACAAAAGGACTACACCATTGGAGTGTAAATGTGCATATCTATAAACGGAAATTTGCAACATTCCATCAGGTACACCCAGGTAGCTATGGTTAATGAGCTACAAAGTGGTCCACTGCCATGCACAAAGACAAAGAAGCACCTCTCAGCTATTTATAGTCAACGAGAACCCAGTAGAGCGTTTCCTGGATTTACTCTAAAAGATGATAAGAGGGAACCAGATTGTGAACAAGTTCTAACAAGTTCCGATGGGAGAAGAGGGGTCTACGCTTCCTTTTTAGCTAAGAATATTAATGATGATAATGATAACGATAATGAACATACTTCCGACAATGATACTGATATTGAGAATAATGGTCCCCATACTGATTCGGGCAGACGTGTAGCTCCGCACACTGATCCTCTTTTAGAAGCTCCTTTAGCAAAGAAACCTACTCTGATGATAGGACCATGTGAAGAATCATCACAAGTAGTAACGAATTTCTCACTGACACAATCATTGTCATCTGTTATGTCTCAGGTAAGGAATTTTAATAACCTTCCATCCTCTGCCATACCTAATGGGATATATGGGGGGTTTTTGAATACCCCTTTGGCCTCTACGGGTCGGAGAGGTGACACCAGTGTAAGCAGTACAACATGTTCGACTTCATCGAGAACAAAAAGTTCTGGTATTGCTTCCTTTTTAACATGCTCTACAGATAACTGTAACACGCAGCCGTTAAGCGAGGAGTACATTGGTCAATGGTTCGGTACGCATCTCAGTGGTGAAGATGAAACACTGAAAGAAGTTAACTGTGAGGAAATTGGTGCTGAAACTGCTTTTGAACATCCACTTGTGATTACTGAAGACGAAGATAATGCTGAATATTTGCCTTTAACACGGGAAACTACAGATAAAAGTTACAGGGTTCCACATATCAAATATATAAATTTACAGGACCTAGACTTACAAAATTCTTGGACGGTGGACGACATTATCCAGTTTTACGCACCTGTCTACGAGCGGCCACTGCTAAGGTCAAATGCAGAAGGTACTGTAGCGGGACGTCGGAAAGGACGATCTCCGCTTGAATTAACTATTAATGAGATGAAGAAGGTTGGCACAAAGCTAAGTTCTCAAGCTTTCAAGTCCAGGTCAAACGCAATGTTGGATACTGTCGAATTAGAACATTGGCCTTCTGAAAAAGGTAGCACATCAAATTCAACAACTGAGGCAAGCAAAATGATCGAAACAGAGGAAAATTGGTTATATGTGCATCTTCCAAATAGACGAACAAGACAGCAGTCTCTGAACCCAAACTTTTTAAGATTGTATGCCACTGAACTATCTTCTAAACTTAAGAACCTGCTTCCAGATATTAATGTTGATGAGCATGCATTACGGAAGCTTTCACACGACGATATCTGGAATTTGGACATACCAAACAAATACGACGATGTCTCGCCTTACCAGATTAAATTAGCATTGATAACGCGGAGGAAACTCTGGTCAGAGATGTGCAACATCCTGCGACAGGATCTACACGGGGTAAACGCACCCTGGAACCTAAAGTTCGTTATAGAACCTCAACTCACAGATGATAGTGACCGCACGCAAAGGAAAAACCTCACGTCATCGTTAGTACGCCTCGAATCTGATGTTAAGCCATGGTCAAAGGGAGGAAATCAATTTATGTTACGTCCATGTGGGAAGTTATCACTGGGCAAAAATGGCAATAGGGATATACAGTATGTTGTAAAGGGTTGGTGTGATAGCCGGTTTTGTTAGGGATTACAAATTGAGGATAATGATGTATAACGGAGCTTAACGGACGCAACCCTAAGGGGGATAAATATAGGTTATTGCATAAAAGTCTCATATAATATGAGACTTTTAGTCTTTTATCTTAGGACTGTAATTTAATATCTAGTTATTTTTTTTTACTTGATTGCTAATTACTTACTTCAACATAATTGTCCTTGAACTTCGACATATTTCTTAGTAGAGTTTTTTTTTTTTGATACTTTGGCACTGTCAAAACTGAAGTAAACCAGCAGGCCTACTTCAGTTTATCAGTAAGCTATAATATAGTCAACTTATGACGGTCCTGAAAGATATAAAAAGTGTAGCGGTAATTGGTGCAGGTCCGGTGGGGGTAGCATTCGCTAAGGCTTTAATAAAAGAGAAACGTTTTGATCATATTCAAGTGTTCGAAAGATCATCTAATTTTGGAGGCCTATGGAATTATACTAAACCACTTTTTAAGAATAATCCACAAACTTCCCTTCCTTCTATACCTTCTGTTTCTCCTAATGTTAGAGAAGAACGTCAGGTGTATAAAGGTAGGGTGTCCTTCCAAACTCCTGCATATAAGTATCTGACTACAAACACTCCGAAAAACTTTATAGAATATAATGGTTACAGCTTTCCAGCGGATACGCCATTATTTCCCACACGCCAACATGTATTTGAATATATGGTGCAGTTTGCGAACACAATTGATTCTTATGTCAACTTTAACTCAGAATTGGTAAGCTTGCAGTTCCTCGATGATGCTAAGCAGTACGAATTGCACATTAAAGATTCAGTAAAGTCAACATCTAGTATATATCATTTTGATGCGGTAGTTCTGGCAGTGGGATTTCACAATATACCTTATGTTCCCAATATAGAAGGCGTCTCTGAGTGGAACGATAGGTTTCCGGGGTCAATCTCTCATAGCAAGGACTTTGACCAACCACAGGATTTCTTGGATTCACACGGAAACATACTTGTGATTGGAAACTCTGCTTCAGGAGTAGATGTGGCATACGAGTTGGCGACTTGTCTCAATAGGCCAATATATAAATCGAAACGGTCAGAGCCGCAATTACCGGGTGCTACAGACCCCAATATAAAGGATTTCCCAAATGTGAAGAAGTTTGACCCTGCAAATAAGACTGTGGAATTTGTCGATGGCCAGAAGTTGTCTAATGTAGAAAAGGTTATCTTCTGCACCGGTTATCTCAAATCAATGTCTTTCCTGCCACAACCTACTGAATCTCATGGACATGGTAATCAAATCTTAAGTCGTTTAATCTCTAATGGATCCCGAGTCGAAAATTTATACAATCATATGCTTCCAATAGGACTACCTTCTCTTGCCATTGCAGGCCTGCCTAAGTATGTTCTTCCAGTCAGATTAGCGGAATCACAGGCTGCATGGATAACAAGAATTTGGAGCGGCCGTATTCCTGTCCCATCGGAAAGTATACAACGTAAGTATGATCTTTGGTGTGCAGAGAATAACGGAGAAGGTACGAACTATCACGTTCTATCATTTCCAAAAGACGTACAGTATTGTATGAGACTGAATAAAGATGTACGCCATGCAGGTTACGGTGGATATTTTGGTGTCGAATGGCGAGGTAATGATATAAAACTGAGATCCGCTATGAAAGCAGTGAAGATTTCATACTTTAAATATCAACAAAACACTGGTAAATGTGCTACCTCTCTTAAAGAGCTTGAAGACAGCGGCTACTTTGAGTGGCCTGCAGATGCAATATCTTGTGTCCAAGTTCCGACATTTGCACCATAAGCGACTAGATACATTTAGAAGATAATATAGTAACGCTTCATAAGACAAACAATGTCTTGCTTCAGATTTAAATTTAGACTGTCATTATTCTTTCGTCACATGATTAAGGGCTGCCAAAATATGACGCTTAAGCGATGAAAGTTTAACAAAAGGCCTCTGACATATGTTTAGCTTATAACTTCAGCATATAACGTAGCTAAAGTAGCAGCCACGTATGCTCCTAGACTGAAAGCTATTGATGGCCATTAACGGAAAACATAGTGATGAAAACTTATAACGGTATGACTTTCTTAATGGTACTAGACTTGAACAATAGGATCATTTTACTAACATGCTGAGTGCAGTAACATATGTTGAAATAATAAATAACGATAACGCAACAACGAAATGCCAGTGGTATGGAGGAGATGAGTCTCAAACAAGGTATGGTGCTATCTCTAATAGAGCACAGAAGGACATTTCTAAAGATACATTTCATCGATTGGTGTACGATGTTATAATACCTAAGGTTGTACATCGCAAAGGAAATAAAATTACAAAAACAACAGTCAGCTTGGTAGATGGATATGACGGATATTATACTACTGATGATGATGGTGACATTTTAGTGAGCTTTGCTTCTGTAGAAACCCCCAAAATATTGCCATTAAGAGTGTTGACGCAATTAAAAGGAATGGTTAGCGTCGATGATGAATCGTTACGAAATAATATAACCGCAATAGTTACAGATTTCCATAAGGAATTACTATCCTACCATGATTCCACAATGTATGAAGCTACTGACCAGGATCTACAGGAGATAATCAATGTGATGAACGATAACATAGACAAATTTTTGAGACGTCAAGAGCGAATAACATTGTTGGTTGACCAAACCTCTCAATTGAATCAGAATAGCTTTAATTTTCAGCGAAAAGCTATCAAAATCAAAAGGAACATGTGGTGGCGTAGCTTTAAATTTTGGGCAGTTTGTGTACTGGCTGCCATGAGTTTTTTGTTCATATTATGGGTTATGCTACATTCATGATTGGGTTAGATACGTATAAATATATATAGTGTATTACACGACCTTCCCGTCTAATCTCTAATAGATGTGAAAACGAAATCCGGTTTAGTCGTCTGGTCAAACCTTTGTTTTCTTCGAGACTGGTTCTTCGTAATCTTTATCTGGATTAACGCTCTCATCTGGCCCGTCTTCTACGTTTGCAGATTCAGCATCTAATTCCGATTTCCCCTTTCTTTGGCGCAATGCCCTCTCATATTCTACAACCTTATTCCTTATTATAGGTTTAAAACCTGTTAACCCTATTTGCTCTAGGGCACTTAAAATATCATCCTCATTGCAAGACTTAGAATCATTGTTTTTAGCATTCTCGCGAGCATACATCAGTAGGTGGTTAACGAACACTGTTGAAGAACGTTGTAATGCAATAGATGCATCTTTAGAAAGCATTACTTTAGAATCAGGTGTTGCTGAATGGAGTGCTTCCTTCGCTATGGACGTAATAATTGACTTCGGAAATAAAAGGTCATCAACAGTGACTTTCTCCTGTTCTTTAATGTAAGATGTTGTTGGATAGTTACCTTGGGCATCTTTTTTCCAACCTTTAGGAGGCATATTGTATCTGTAAGTTTCTAGAACTCATTAAGACATGCGATGACAGTATCTACTACTAACTTCAGAATTTTTTTGTACATTTATTTTGAAAAATTAACGAACATTAAGACACAACAATACATTTGCTGTTTGAAAATTCCTTAGCTCGCCTGGGTTTTGATTATCGCCATATGAATTCCATAGCTGGTATTCCTAAGTATGTGCTAAAGGTTTAAAGTGTCCTAGTTTCTTTGAAATATTATATAGTTAAGATATGGAACAGCTTCCTTTGAGTATAAAAACTAGTGAAAGCAAATTCATATCAACAATGTAATTGAAAAATGAGCTGAGTAGATAAGTACTCTCTTCATTGTTCAATTCCCAAAGTTAAGTCAATTTCGATTGAGTTTTTACAATCATTAAAAGAATTAGAAAAAAATTCAAACAGAAAATCCTTTAACCATCTATCTCATCGCAAACTTAAGAGGTGTACGCGAAGACAAAATGTTTAGAGCAAACATACAAAACGTTAAGCATAAGCTTAGTCAAAGCACACGTCCATGTAATCCTTCAATTAATGTTGCAGACTACCAAATTGTTGCTGAAGGTAATGCAGAGATTCTATTCCCAGAAAAGAAAGCAGTATTTTACAACCCAATTCAGCAATTTAATAGAGATTTAAGCGTAACATGTATTAAAGCATGGGATAACCTTCACAGTAATTCAAAGCAGATAGAACGCTCTAGTCTGAATACAACCAGTAAACCTAGTAGTAATGAGCTAGACAATGAGCCTACAAGTAAAAAACGGAAACTTTCCTTTAGCGGATCAGGTGATGAACAGGTTAAAGAATCTAAACACTATATTAAGGTGCTAGAAGCGCTTTCTGCTACTGGCCTTCGTGCCATTCGTTACGCTCGTGAGATTCCTAATATTAAAGAAATTGTTGCTAATGACCTGTTGGCCGCGGCTGTTGAATCCATTCAAAGAAACGTGGATCACAATAATGTCTCTGAACTTGTGAAACCAAACCAGGATGACGCGAATGTTTTAATGTATCGCTCAAAATCTATGGGACAAAAATTTCATGTCATCGATCTAGACCCATATGGGACGGCTGCTCCATTCATAGACGCCTCAATGCAAGCAATCGAAGAGGATGGTTTGATGCTTGTTACATGTACTGATCTTTCAGTTCTAGCAGGGAATGGATACCCAGAGAAGTGTTTTGCGTTATATGGAGGAGTCAATATGGCTGGTCACGAAGCCACTCATGAAAGCGCGCTCAGGTTAGTACTACATTTGCTTGGTCAAAGTGCGGCGAAATATAAGAAATGCATCGAACCACTTTTGTCTCTCAGTATTGATTTCTATGTGCGTGTATTTATCCGTGTTAAAACTAGCCCAACTCAGGTAAAAAACCTGCAGTACAACACTATGGTCGGCTACGTATGCAGCGGCTGTGGCTCCTACCATACGCAGCGTATGGGTAAGAAATCACAGCGTGAATCCAAGAAAGGTAAGTCATTTGTGAAATACTCTCTTGCAAAGGGGCCACCTGTTGATAGGTATTGCAGTTTCTGTAACTCAGTCCATCACGTTGTTGGACCGATGTATGGAGGTCCGCTTCATAACCGCAAATTTATCGAGGAGGTTCTCCGAATTAACGAGCATGAGCACAATGATGAGATATATCATACACGTAAGCGGATTGAAGGGATGTTGACCCTTGCTCTTAATGAAATAGAAGCACCTTTTTACTTTTCTCCTACCTTCCTGTCGTCAATTTTGAAATTTCAAGTGCCACCGCTGAAGACTGTTGTTGCAGGCCTTGGTTCATTGGGTTTTAAGTCCTCCTTAACGCACGCAAAACCGTCTTCCATCAAGACTGATGCTCCATGGGACGCTATTTGGTACATTATGAAAAAATACTGCCTTGATAAGAAGCTCTGCGACCCTAAGAATATGAACAACAATGTTGTGGGTTATAAAATTCTTAACAATGAGTCTATTGTTGGGACCGAAGAATGGCAACAGAAACTTTCTTTTGAACCTAATGAACAAAGCGGTGAATTTGAGCGCCTACGGAAACTGAAGATTGTCCGGTACCAGGAAAACCCAACTAAATTCTGGGGACCAAAGGCCAGGCCACAATAGTTAAAGTTTCTAATCCCTACCGCCGCCTACTAAGTTCAAGATAAAAACAACTGTGAATAAAAAAGCAATATGATAAACTATAAGTATAGCTAAATGAATATATTCATTACTAGCAGGTTATATGTGGTAAATATTCAGAACACTAGGATCCATATTCCATGTTTTTTCATGGCGACATTAAAGACGTCCACAATTAAAATACTTGATCATAAAAGGCCATCCTAAGAATGCTGACATTGCGGTGCCCCATGTAAAAACAATGTAAACCGTAGATTTTGCTTCCTTTAAAGCCAAAGATTCGGACTTGCGTCCACCATTTGCCGCGGCTGACCTTCTAACCTCCCTATATGCAACTGGCTTTGCCATACCTGTAACATTTCTTAAAACTTTAGAAGCTAACATGTTATACTGAAGAATTACTTTCAATGAGAATGAGGAAACTAAATTAAAGTTCCAAAGCCTTTTGATCTACGGGCTTTCAATGGGTTTCAATATTTTAAAATTACCCATCTTTCCATGTATATATATATTTGAAATAAACGTTATTGTAATAAAATCAGGCGCGGCTTTTGGGAATTTGTACAATATGTTAATGGCGATTCAGTCGCAATTCAGGATATTCTGCATCATTTCTGGTTCTTCTTTGTTTCGCATTGAGTGGACTTGTGGTCATTTATGCTTACAAAAGAAAAATCACACCATCTTTTTTCTTGGTAAGTTTTCGGCAGGGAAGATCGCTGTGGGGGGAAACCCTGGCGCCAAGGCAAATTAATGTAAATGAAAAAAGCGTCAGAGAGTCTCGAGTAGTAAAGTGAAATTATCGCCCCATAATGATATATTTAGGATACAATTTAAAAGCACCGGTTTTAGGAAACCAATTATCCGTTATTATAGTTCCTTACTGTAATAGAAATTTTACATCATTTCTGTGTGAGGTGTAGGAGAACACAAAATAACGTTTACCTGGGCGCTGGCGTCCTCATCATAAATAATGGAATAACCGTGAAACATACAAGGGCGCAAATGGAAGTAAAAATGAAAACGTTTTGACAGGCAGTGTTGTAATTATACATCGTAAGGTTTACAATTTCTTGAGAAGCCTGTGTCCATACAAATGACCGCTGAATACTTTTTATAATCTGTGATAGAATGTCGCTTGAATATTGCAATTGTTGGGAAACAGTTCCATCAGGATATGTTGATTTAGAAAGTGTAAAAGTGTATATGGCCCCTGATAAAATAAGGCCAATTATGGAACCAAGAGCTCTTGACACAATGCCACACGGTGGCAGTAGTAACACCGTGGAAAATGCCGGTAACATGTAAAGTGTAAAGACACGCCAGTGGGCTATGTTGGGAGAAATGTATAGCAGCTGTATTTGACCTACAGTTCCCGCAGCGGCACAAAGCGTTGCTGTAGCTTTACCTGAGATGCCTTGGTTTCGGAGATAGATAGCTATAACAACGGAAATAAAGCAGGGGAGAATCCGCAAGCTAATGTCATAGGGAGTGTAATGCAAAATTGAGGAAAGATACACTGACGTGTATAAAATTGTAGGAGCTATAGTCATACATAGCAAAACGTTTGCTGTAACATGGGTAAGCGGAGCAGTTTCCGGAGTATGGCGAACTTTCATATTTTGTTGACGAGAATTTATCGAGAGGAGCACCGTTATTATGAGGAGTAAAGAGGCATTCGTCAAAAAGGCGAAGTTCCAGCTGCTTTTAAAACATGTAAGAAGTAAAGTAGCGTAAATGGCACCAATTGTTGAAACTGTAGTCGCTAAAGCTGTATGTTGTACTTCTATGGTTAATAGCCCGCCTATACCAACCCCTGCAAGGAATCTCCCAAGTAGTAATATAAACACAGTAGGAGCGAATCCAGCCAATGAGCACCCTATCCAATATAAAGTAGTGGCAAACAACATCATTACTCTCCGGGTATGGTTTTCTATAATTTTGTTATAAAATGGCTGAAATATCACGCAAGGAAGCAAGGAAATAATAGCGATAAGAGACACGTAAGTAGGAGCCTCCAAATTTGAAGCCATGTGGTTGATCGATGAGATTAGAAGCGTACTATCTGTTGCAAAAACGAATACACCATACATGACAGCAAAAACGTTTGGCTTGGTGGCCATACGTGTAAGCCGTTGCTCCTCAAGAGCACTATAATTATCAAATGCACTACAGGATTTCACAATCGAAATGTAAGTACCCCCGCTATCTATAGTAGCGGTCGATTTTGCTGATCCTGCACATTGTGGGCTCGAAAAATCTTCAATGGGTTTTGAAGCTGTTGGCGTATTATTAATAACTTCCTTTGGAGAACAACTCAAGATGGGAGTATATTCATTTTCACTCTGCTTATCAGAATTCCGGCTCGGTGTCGCGGTCATACTTACTTCATGTCTGCTACCTGCCGATTGAAGTGACCTTTGTTTTTCCTTAAGCTTGGCAAATTCCTTCATCTTAGAACGTTGTTTAGTTTTGACACCTTTCCTTCGCCCCATTTTGATTCAATATAGTACCTTTATCGATCTTTCACTGATCTTTGTGTGGACCTAATTGACTTACAATAGTAATACTTAGTGCAGAAATTGGCTGGAATACTGTTTTCACTATAGTTGTTTACAATTGATATGTTTCTCCCTAAACGTAAAATTTCCGATCAACGTAAATTTGTGATTTGGTTGCCATTTACAACCCCAACGCTACAACAGGAAAATGTCAGCAGAAGTAATTAGGCACAGATAATGTCCATATATCATCCATATACTTAATCATGTTCGTTGGTCCCAACGATACCGCTATAAAATAATTGATACTTAACTCTAGAGAAAAGAATTAGAGAGATTGTTCTTCTTCAAGACGCCACGTGCTAAAATCTGGCATCTCAAGATGGAAGAAAGGCATATTTGAGCCCAATGCAGGTTTTAAATTGTGCGAGGGTCGGTGATCTGATTTTTGCGGGTCATTTAAGTCTACAACGTCATAACAATAGAACCTCGAACATGCAGAGTTCAGACTTTGCTGGTCCTTAGGTTGGCCGAAGCCTGCATTAATAAGGGAACGCTTAATCCATGGTGATAGTATTCCACTAAAATGAAACTGAACCTGCCTCCCCACATAAGTTTCTATGCTCTTTCTCAGGTCTACTAAATTCTGTATTGCTGTTGCATCGACTTGAGTTACCTGTGACCAATCCATCGCAAGTATCTTAAGCGTTGGCCTGTCATCGATGTTATCTGTTGAAAAGTCTGAGTTGGTATTCAGCTCACCCGTCAGTTTTAGTACAAAATTTGGTGGACGGCAATCGCACCATTTCTTTTCTTTATTCGAAACCACCTTTATTTTCTTCGGTTTGGTTAGTTTCTTAACTTTCGCTAGTATAGTGTCGATCTGTCTAGAGGAGTTGAGATATATGAACGACTCTGTTGGACGGTAAACAATAACTCCAGGTGGTGGCTCATTTACTACAATACTAGGGTTAAGCTCTCTTGAGTATGAGTTATCCAGTGGAACCCATTTGGTATGCTGTTGTACCTGTGGATCGGGCGTTGAAGTAATCAGGTTAGAATCCTGTTCTATTTTGACAGATCCGTCAGTTGAAGTAAATGCTGAGGAAGTATCCGTGTTCCTACTTGGGTTCACTATTTCTGTCACTTTCACATAACCCATGAACTTTCCACTTGGAAATATAACTCCTAACAGCATGACTACCAATGACCATCCAATTGCAAAATATATCCCCATTTCAATCTCCACTGTAATAGTTATTATTATGGTAGCTAAGAAACTCACGGCATCCAGCGGACTTAACTTCCAAAACCGTACAGCAGTCTTGTGTGAGGAAATCAAGTCTGCCACGGCATGTATTATCACTGCTGCCAGAGCAGATTTTGGAATATAGTAAAAAGCGTCCGTGAGTAAATATAACGCGAACAACACAAATCCACCACTGAAAACACCAGAAATAGGTGTTTTTACCTTACATTTGGACTTTAGTGCAGTTCTCGAGAAAGATCCAGTGGCTGGATAAGCATTGAAGAACGTGCCAAGTAAGTTGGTAGCTCCAATGGCAACCAATTCCTGATCAGGAGAAATCGTGTAATTGTTTACTCTGGCAAAAGATTTCCCGATAGCAAGGTGTTCCAATAGTAACACTAATGTTGCTGCGAATGCCTCCGGGGCAATTTTCGATAGTAACCCATCTGGTATTTTCATTAGACCTACATTTTGTAATCCAGATGGGACGAAACCAAGTATTGCTATTGGCAATTTCTCTTGTTTCCCTCTAGTTATAAGCCAAGATACGACGGTACCTACTATAATTGTTATAACACTTCTTGTTGCGTCTGCATAAAAGAAAAAATCTTTCCAGAATTCTGATGCCCTTGAACCTGGTGGGAGTGATCTTTTAACCAACTTTGGTCCAACGCTGCCAGCAATCCATCTCCAAAAATACAATACAAATAGAGTTAATATTCCAAACACGGCATCCATCCTAGTTTGAGGAATGTTTTTGAGAAATGAGATAAAAGATACTAATGTTGAACCTTTGGGAGGTTTAGGAACCCCCATTAAACTTGGCAACTGTGATGTGATAATACTCAGCCCTGCCCCAGTGACAAATCCCAATATAGCGTTTAATGATATAAATTCTACTACAAACCCGAAGCGTAATAAACCGATGGCGGTAGTTATTAAACCACAACATAGCGACAACGTGGTCGCAATTATGGGAGCGGTTATCAGCGAACCTTCGGGAAGTTCACTCAAGATCTTCTCTATAACTCTTCCGACCATTAGAGACATAACCGCAACTGGACCGATACAGATATCTTTACTGGTTGCAAAAAAAGAGTATATTAGGGCCCCCACAAAAGACGAATAAAGTCCATATTCTGGCGATAAGCCAGCCAATTGAGCATATGACATTGATTGCGGTATTAAAACACACCCAACGGTAATACCCGCCACGAAGTCACAATATAACCATACAAGGTTATAGTGCGGTATCCAAGCTACCAAAGGGAACAATGAGAAACAATATCTGAATGCACCATTTACTGTAAACTTATGTTTGATTTTTCTACTATAAAACTCCTTCAAAGTTATAATATCTTCAACATATTCATCTGTAGCAAGCCCGGCAAAGTCTTTTATGCTATTTAGACCATTGTCGTTTCCCTTATAACATGCTTCATAATTATTCGGTGAGTCACCACGTTCTAGATCATAACCATGTACATTATATTGATTAACTTCGTTTGCCGTTAGTACAGCTACGCTAGAACCCCCGCTAGGAACTCTGTCTACGTCGTTTGCCGTAGTAGTCGCCATTTGTTAAATACACTTGCACTCAGACTAGGCAAATTCCCAGCATCTGGTTTACTCATTTATTATATATAGGCATCCTATTTATAGGTAAACAAACTTCTTCTTAATCGTATTCAAAACGCCAAACCACAATTCAAAGGAAAAGACATTGCAATCAGGTTTTGGGACTGGAAAGTCTGGCTGACTAAATTTTGTCTCCGAAACTTAAAGAAGCAGTTATTACGTAGAATTCTGCTATAACTAATCGTACGCCTACTACCATCGGCGGTTTCCTTTTTATCTTTATAAAACCCAATGATGAAAGCATGATACTTTCCATTGACTTAGATTTTCAAGACAAGAAAAGTCATATACACAATAAAATTTAATAGTGTGGGATGGACATTCTCCGAATTCAGTAAACTGCGCATCATATGCATGTTTGCGTTGAAAAGACGTCACTATCGAAGAATCTTCTTAGTAATATTAGTTGTTTCGCGCTAACCGAGATTTGCTACAATCTTTCTATATATCTTTTAATTAAAAAAGGAACATCTTGAAGACAGTAGAGACCTGTGGCTTATATGTCTAAGTGAGACACAGTAATATTGTAATAAAAGTTTCGATTGCACAATTCTAAAGTAAGCCGAAGGCCATTGATTGCCCATCATATCTATGAATAATAGCTCCATATTAAAAGCATGTAGATCTAAACTATATCACGAGGTGATTATGAAAATAACACTTCCCATAATAGCTTACATGTACCTTTGCATAAGCCCAATTCGAAGGTACAAAGGTACCTAATTAGTGTTAGCAACCTAGAAAGTGTATTTGTTGCTGTGCCAAAATATCGAGTTTCATATGTTACGCCACGATTATATAACGTGAACGTTCTTTTATCCGTACGTTGCGGAGTCATTGAATAACGTACGTAAGTTACTGGAGAAGATAAAAGAAAAACAGCACGTGACAGGAAACTTGATTATATCGTTTGCACGGCTAGTCGACAACGAGGACCTGAGACTTCACTAGCAGGATACAAGATGGATACAGCCATCTCTGAATGAACAACAAACTTATTATTGATAGCCCTATTTTTCTTGGTTACTTCAAGATCTAACGGTTCCATGATGATATTTGGATCTTTACAGATGGTGATACGGTTTGAGTTTTTAACACCAGTTATAACAGAATAGGCTGCAGAATATTTCCATATTTCTCCATCGTCTGCCAAAACTAGAAACCGAGTCGCCTCTCCAGGGACAAACTTAATGCATGTTATACATGAAAAAGGATTCGGTGAAGGGATCTCTTGTTTTGTTAATTCTCTAGTTGATGTATCGTACTGGAATAGAGTGAAAATGACGTCTTTTAACGTTTCGTTATCTATACTTTGATCTGCTTCCTTCTGCTCATTGCCCTGCGCTTGATCCTGGCCAGAAGAACTCTTGTCATTACTTTTAGAACAGATCATGTAGATCGAATCACCTAGAACAATAGCATCTTCTAAACGGTACCCGACAATGCTTTTAAGTTTTCGGATTGGCCCTGCAACCCTTATTAATTTTTTAATCCACTTGGCGGTGTAATTCTTTTGTACAAGATCAAACTGACGAGCAAGGGCTTCGAGCTTAGAAGGGAAGGATGCCTTAATCCAGTTATAAGTTTGAGATGGAATGATATATTCCTGTAAAAAAAGCTGTATCGAATAATGATCCCTTGGGTAGTTTTCTGTCACTTCGTTATCTTCTGCAGAAAGTCCATCCTGGCCATTGCTATTGCTAGTTTCATCCTCAGTATGTAACATATGCTCCATTATATATTCTATCCATGTCAATCCATCTAGTGACATCTTTTCCCCTATGTGAAAATGTTCTACCTTAGCAACAAATTCCTTTAGTACTTCAAGAGACATGTCTAACAACTCTTGCACCTCCGTAGTAGCTAAGTATTCATCATCATCAAGACTGAATACAGTAAGTTTCAAGCTTTTTATTAAACCCTGTAATCTTTTAACAGCAACTACCAACCGTTCGCATGCGGGTATCATACATGTAACTAAGAAACCTTGTGTACTTGACCAAAATAGATGATTTCTTTGTTTCCAAACGTTGATGCCATGTCGGCCAACTTTCAGCATCAACCAACTTTCTATGCTTTTCTCATCAGAGTGTCCAAAATAAAAAACGTCCTTAATGGCTCTTAAGAGGTTCGATACCTGCTCATCTGGAAATAATCCCTGGATAAAATTTGCATGAGGTTCCATTAGCTTTAAAGCAATAACTTTATGGTTTTCCTTAATGTATTTAATCAAGAATTGGACTTGGGAACACGATTTCATCAACTCATGCATCTGATGCGACTCTGTGAACTCCAACTTTATCGTCTGTAATTGCCAGTCTTCGTCATTCAAAAATACGTAGTTACTTTTGTTTCCAGGAAGAATCTTCGTTATTTTGCTTGGGAACTTATTCTTTTCACCATATCTGAAGTTAAACGTCCCATCTATGGAAAGCACAACTTTCCTTGTAGAATTATCATACGTTAAAAACATATTTGACTCATTTTCAGAAAGCCCAATATTCCACTCAGGGCCTTCGCACTCCAGAGGAGAACACGTAAGCTTGCCCTGAGGGCTAATGTTCATCTCTGTCAACTTAGGTAGCCAATTTGATATTACGCAATCGAAGTCACCCTTAAACGGTTCGTTAGAGGTCCATTTTATCCGATTCCATACAAATTGTTCCATAGTGAACCAATTTTCTCTTCCCAAGACGATAGTGCCAACAATATCAGCGCCATCGAGTTCATTACTACCTTCAACGTCTTGTCGTCCTTTATAAATCCTAATAGAACCAGATTTTAAAGCCACGGCAAATAAATCGCCATCATCAGGTTCCCATTTGCATGTGAGCAATTCCTCTTTAGGTTTCAATCGTAGCGGAATAGCTCCAATATTGCGTCCATCAATATACCTTAATATACTAATACTTCCCTTTTCATGAACACCCCATAAGGATAGTCTATCATTCCAAAATGGTTCAACCTTACCATCCCACTGGTTGGTTAATTTAACCTTCCACTGAGTCATCTAAAGCTATATAGGTTATTTATCCTGTATGTTGATCTCTGTATTCCGCCAGGTCCAATAATTTCAGTTCTTTTCCACAAAGTTTTCCTAGAAATTCAGCAACGACTGAATAGAGGTTCAACATGAGAGGAAGATAATCTGCCTGATGTTTAAGAAGGTTCCAGAGATTGGATCATTGAGCAATCTGAAGAATTCAGAGAGGAAGAGGCTACAAAACAATGTTAAAGAACAGACTGCTAAGAATAATTATCAATTACCCACAAGCGTCATTAAACAAACTACAATTAAAACGCAAACCTCGGTAGGTACGGTATATGCAGATGAGGACAACACTCCAATATTTTTTAAAACGAAACATTCTGTTAGGCTTTATCCTACTGTTTATACATGTTGGAAGGATCCTAACTTAATACCAATTATCTATACACATGAACATGTTATTAGCAAGCTAAAAAATGGTGCGGATCTGATGCTGCCTGGTACTATTCCACCTTTTCCACCTTCATGTATAAAGGGAGCTTTGGTTGGAGTCGCTAGTAGTAATCACCCAGGAGTTATTAAAGCTGTTGGTGAGTGTGAGATGGATTTGGAAGGAATAACAAAAGTTATTGGTACTAATGGTGTTGCTGTAAAGATATATCACACTATCGATGATGGTATATCTCAAGTATTTAAGATTAATTTTGATCCACCTAATGAACTCAGTGTTACTCGTAATTGTGAAAATGTTGCTGTTTTGGATTGTATACAAGACGGAGATAGTGCCAATGAGGGAGAGATAGTTCAAGAAAAAGGGGGAACTGATGTTTCCAATTCAAATAAATTTGACGTAGAACTCAATACCGAGGATATTGACCACTTTCTAACGAGAGCTATGTACTATACGCTTACTGCAGACAGCAGTCTAACGCTTCCAATACCATCATCTACTTTTATTTCCAGTCATGTTATGAAAAACTTACCTCCAATATCACCCGATCTAGTGACTTTGAAGAGGTCCTCTTGGGCGAAAGCATCGAAGTTTCTAAAGCATTTTGAAACTGAAGGATTCATTAAGTTAAAGGGTAAGGCTGAGAACCTTAAAGTTGTATCAATCCACAAGGATAAACATGAGTTAAAAACATTTGAGCCCTACCGAACTGTTGCCCAAAAAAATGCTGGCAAGTCAGCTTCATCGAAAGCCACCAACCCAGAAAAAACGATTGAGGTTGTTTCCTATTTCCAACCAAAAAGTAACACAAAGCAATTTCTAGAACAAGTAGGTATCGCCCCCAATGATTTGTTTCAATTACATGAAGTTAGGGAGTTGCTTAACAAGTACATTGCAAATTGCAATTTGGTTGATCCCGGTAATAAAACTAGTGTTCTATTAAACGATACGTTGTTTCCGTTAGTTTATAAAACTGTCACTCCAAGCCTTTCTAGGTCCTTATCAAGGTCAAATATAGTAGATGCAGTTGTAAAGAACAGCTTCAACGAATACTCAATCGTTTATAAGGACGGTTCACCACTATCTTCCAAACCATTTAAAAACAGAATTCCAAAAATTTCTGTTATTACTGAAACAAAGATACATAAAAAGATTGTTACGAGAGTCTTCAATTTTGAATTTTACGGAGTTGATGCAGAAAAACTAGCATATGCACTAAGAAAGCGTTGCAGTGGCTCTACCACCATTGGAGAAACGGTGCAACCGCCGAAGACCCAGGAAGTTCAAGTACAAGGGCCTCATGGTTCAACTGTAATGGAAATTTTAAATGAAAAAGGTATTCCTAATAAATATATAGATTTCAGCAACCTTGTCAAGTCAGCTAAAAAGAAAAAATAATTATAGCATCTTAATAAACTAATAGTAAGGACAAAGCTCCCATATGGTCAACCCATGACCATTTGCTTTCGGCGATGCATATGTCAACTATCATGTTTGACGAACATTTTAAGTATTTAAAAATTTAACAAAATACAATCTACGATTGGCATATTATTAAATAGTCGACAAATTCAATCAAAATCCTGATAGCTGTTCATATGTTCTGTCGATCCGTAACTAATATTCCCTTTCATAGAAGCTTTCATGCTTCTGTCACGAAATTTGCAGCAGATACTGCTACCGCCACAAAGTTGACAAAAGATCAACTGAAGAGGCGAGAATTGCGCAAAGCGATAAGAAGAGTTAAACTTGCGAAAACTCCTGCTACTCAACATCCGCTATATATGCCAATATCACAGGCATTGAGATTTTTGCGTGCCGCAGAAGTTGGTTACCCTTTAAGGCAGCAAACCATAACTTTGACGACTATTGTAGTAGGTGACCGCGGTTCCGCATTACTATCAGGCAAAGTAAATTTTCCACATTCTATAAAAGAGACCAGTTTAGCAGTTTTCACAACAGATGAAGCACAAGCTAAGATTGCTCGTGAGCAATTTAATTGTGAAGTCGTAGGTGGAGTTGAATTAATTGAGGACATTAAAAATGGTGTCAGACCTATAAACTTTGATGCGGCGTTTGCTACGCCAGATATCCTTCAACAACTTTCATCTAAACTAGGTCGGACATTGGGACCTCGTGGTTTACTTCCATCTGCCAAAAAGGGTACTGTTGCCACCGATCTTACCGAATTATTAACTCAGAATAAGAACATGGTGCCATTTAGGCAACGTGGTAACTGTATCAGTTTGGCAATTGGTAATGCCAGCTTTTCGGACAAAGAAATCTTGGAAAACATCCTCAGTGTTCAACAGGCTTTCAAGAAAGCAGTGTCTACTCAAGCAACAAGGAAGTCAAGTATACTGGGCAAAACCACAATAACCACTGTACACGGGCCAGGATGCGTGATCGACTTTAAGTAAATAGTATTCTTTTAAAATTGTACATAGTCAGCGAATTTGAATTTTCTAGTGATAGATAATTTGTGTTGTAATCTAACTTTTTGGTATATACAGATTTCGTAGTGAGATGGTCTAACCCAGAAAACCATCAGTAAGTTAGGTACCACCTGCCCTTGTCTCTTCTCCTCTTCAGTATATTTTGACCGGTTCTACTTCGGGCTCTAGCCAAAAACCCTACTCTCCTCTTGCGCTTTAGAGTGCTAGGCTGAAATGTGTTACCTCTACTCTTCCACCGTCTTTGAGTAAAACCCAATAGTGTAGAAACCACTGGTACGCCAATTGAAGCAAATGCAGATGGCCTAAAAGTTAAATTACTTGAGCCAGGTTGTGGTAATGATGAGATCGGAGAGAAAGATGAAACTATGGAAGTTATAGTCCTTTTGGAAGACCACTGAAGGGAGTTTCTACCTATAAGGGACAGCATATTTGTATTTTGGAGACCCGCAATAAAGTACAAGCAGGACTTTGATATATTCTCAGGAGGGACAACTAGTGGTGAAGTTTAAGTGTCTTCTTACACACGTAAAACTCTATGAATGAAATTTTCATCGATGTTCTGTGTCCCATATCTCACAAATTTTTAAATTACATAATCTCCTCCCACTCCATCAACCCTCCAACTTAATTCTAAAGTATTTTACATAGCTGACTTAACTTAAAATCTTTAGTTTTGGGATCGAAAGTGTATGACCTAAAACATGCTCTTTGATATAATCGCCTCAAATTACGGTTTGTATCACCATGATTGATAATAGATAACAGCAACTGCTCATTTTCATCGCAGATTGCTGGAAACTCATCACGCAAATCGTAGAGAACGTTTAAGGTCTTCTTATTAAACAGGTTTTTTATTCTAGCTTCTGAGAGATCTTCTCCCATTGGGCTCATGGGAATTTCTACTATAGGGTTTTGCCGTTTTTTGCCGCTTAGAAGAACTGGATTTCTTGCGATAAATGTGCTTTGTCGAAATATTAGATCCAGCAATTCATTTCTTTCGGATTCCTGTAAACGTAATTTATCAAAAGATCCTGGGACCTTGAATTCGAAACCTTCTATGTCTTGCTTTGGGGTTGTGCAGCTTGTAGGCATCATCCAACAGTGGCGTTTGTATTCAATATTTTTCAGTACATCTAGTTTACCCCTATCTAGCTGGGACCTAAGGCTATCGCGTTTTGGGTTATTATATTGAAATAGCGATCTGTGTGTTTCGTAAGGCCAGAAAAGTTGTAGCTCCTTTCTATGTATAGAAAAGAGACGAATGTGTTGCGGTACTTGGTTTGAAATTCGAAAATAAATATTGAAAATAAGTCTTTCTAAGTGTTTTTTACTTCCAGTTAAGAAATAATCATTTATAGGGTCTTGGAGTAACGGCAACTGCCCTCGTTTTATATTATTGAGCTCCTTGGCGATTACATCTTTTGTGTGAGTATGCACCGGTAATTTATCAAGTATTCTGTTTATAAATATGTTCATGTTACATTTCTTTTTATCCCATAAGCTAGGGATCGTGGGACTCTAATGTGAAGTAGATAATACTGTCACTGTTCACTTTTCAGTTTTCATTGGCTTCGTGATGAATGGAGATGAATTAGAAAGATTACTGCAGTGCAAAAAAATACAAAGTGAAAGAATACTAAAGGTAAACAAAAACACAACCGTTATATTATCCCTAACAGAAAAGGCAACAAAGGGAATAGCCTACTATATTTGAGTATCTGCGCTCGTGATATTTAGGCTGGCACGTAATTATTATCATGAACAATCAGGATAACAACGAGAATCTTGTTGCATCGACATCCACCTCAAGTTCCCTAAATCCAAGGACTCCAGTGCATCAGTTAAAAAAGGTGACATCAAATCTCATTCCTAGAAGTAGTAGGTTACCATTGGCAGCTAAAGATAAAAATCGTTCCCAACGTGGGTATAATGTAAAGCAAAAACATTTAAAATGTCAAATTACTGGTAATACACAAAACGCGTCAAAGAAACCTCCATCAAAGAATTTCTGCCATAATATACCCGAAAGCAAGCTCAAGAAATATGGTAGTGTTCTTGGAATTCCCTATCAGAATCTAACGAAGACAAAATCATTGGTACTGAAGGATGCCAGTGATGGTGTAGAATCGGAGGATGACGACGTTAACCCATTGGCGGTGAAATTGAAGAGCAGACTTATCTCTAATGTTGACCAGGAGAATGAAGAAGTTGAATCTAGTGGTTTACTAGCGGAAGGTGGGTTGCGAAAACTTATAAAATTGCACTCATCTTGTGACGAGGACTCGGAAGAAGATATACCTCAAATTGAAACTACATCAAAGAAAATTCCTGAACTTCGTCATATTCCAAACGGTTATGAGGAATTTAAGGATGACTCAATTACCAAGTTAGCCACATATAACTCACCATTCATAAGGCTTGCAGGTGACACAAGCGATAATGAGAGTAGTGAGGATGAGGACGAGGCAATTTCGCTAGACTTTGGAACCATCGAAGGATCGCCCTCCCTAGAAGACGAGATCATGCCCCGTAAGTTGCACAATTTAGCTAGCAATAGCGTAATAAAGGATGGAAATAAAGATTCAGAAGATGCAGATGCCAAGTTCGAATTTGATTTCGAAGTGGGCGAGGGCTTAAACTCAAAGGAGATGCAATCCTTGTTGGATTGACACATATACAGAAATATGTACAGGATATATAATTGTAAATATCTATATAAAGATGCATATAGCCATGGAAAGGGGGAAAAAGGGAAGTTGACTATAATAGCTTAAATGACAACAGATTATTAAACGGATGTTTGAAATAACTATTGGATGGGGCACTCGGTACCGCTGTCGTTAGCTCCTTGCTGTTCATTTTGGAAGCGGTCCTGTTCTGCTTCAGAAAAATAACTAGGAAGCATGGAGCTACCTTCAAAAATGGTATATGAAAGCTGGTCTTCGGTATTTGCGGGATCAGTGTTAAATTGTGAGGTGGATTTGCGTTCCGATTTTAGGCCCGGCAAAATATTGCGGATACTCTCTACTTCGGATTTTTCGTTAAACCAATCGTCATTAGGAAATTCAATATCTACTTTAACGTAGAGATCGCCAAATGTCGCGCCATCATCAATAGGCCATCCTTCATTTGAAAACTTTAAGTAATTTCCGGGACGTAATACCTTTCCCATTGGAATCGTTACACGTAGCACTCTTTCATCAAAAGTACGGGTAATAAATTTTGAAAATCCCGTCAATGCCTCGGCTAGCGAAATCCTCATGGAGCAATAAAGGTCAGTTCCCCTGCGTTCTAATCCCACGTCATTATCGGTTTGCTCCTCAATTTGAAATACTATATCTCCCGTTTCCATACCAGGTTCCATGTCAGACTTACCATGAAGTCTGATCTTATCACCATGACGTGAGCCTCGAGGGACATACACACTGAGTTGTGATTGCTCCGGCACAGTGCAATATCCGTTACACTTCTTACATTTGTCGCTTGCTGATTTCGGAACATAGCTACCCCGCCCTTCACACCGCTTGCATTCTACCCGTTCACGCGAAATTAGTCCCGCACCAATTCTAAATATTCTCTCTTTAAATCCTTGGCCATCACAATCTTCACATCGTATGGCTGCACGTTGCGCAGCGCGTTTCCGTAGCCCGCTTCCAGCGCATCGCGGACATAGAACCTTTCTCTTAGCCTGAAACTGGAATGTTCTCCCAAGATATAACTGTTTTGTAGAAAGTTTTAATGGCACATAACTATCTTTCGTACGTTTAGGCCAATGGTCTTGTTTTGCGCTACTCCTAGTATCCGCGAATCCTCCATGACGTCCAGCCCCATACCTAAAAAAGTTCATGAAGTCGTCTTCAGTGCCGTAATCATCTTCAAATCCAGAACTAAACATCCCACCATCCATGGTACCAAACTCATCATATTCTGCTCGCTTCTGTTCATCTGAGAGTATCTCATATGCTGCAGACACCTCCTTAAATGTCGCTTCCGATGCTTCCCGTAAAAGATCATCTGCAATTTTGTCTGGATGATACTTCAGAGCTAGTTGTCTATATGATTTTTTGATCTCTTGCGCAGTTGCGTCTCGAGTTACGCCCAGAATCTCATATAGATCATGGGGCATTCTGAGCAATGCTACGTAGTTCAATAACACCGCTCATCGTGCGGTAACTTACTAAACTCTATTAATGCTACTTGACGTAGGTTGAAAATCAACATTCTAAATGATGCCCTTCAACTTTTAGGCCGTCTCTAATTTCTGACACTGTATCACGTGCATATGACATCACGTGATTTTTGCCTGATGTCGTGTTATTCACGATTTAACGTACAAGTACAAGCATTTTAAATGCGACCCAGTGGGGATGATATTCCATAAATATTAACGTTACCGTAAAATGACTTACTCATTTAGTTACGTTTGAAGAGCGTACCAAATTGAGGTTTCACCTACATAATGACGTAGTACTGGTAGGTAGCAGTAGCGATTTTGCGTTTAAGAAGGTCGAAAATTCATATGACACTGAACAACTATCTATTGTTTTTACCCCTTCAGAAAATACTGCGGGAAAATTTTTTAGCAACGGTCTCTGTTTATATTCGACATTAATTGAAGTTTATTGTTGGCAGCTGGAGCAAAGGGAGTATTTTTTCAGAGATATTTGGTGCGGGTCAGGTAGTATAAATTAACTGATATCTCTATTAGTTAATTGGTTTGTTATTTTCTTCATAACAGTAAGTATTTATTATGCTCCGGAGAAACAGTGGATGCCCAGTAACGCTAAATGGGCTACAAAGCGGATGCCAGTTGATTTTACGTCGAATTTCAACGAATGGACTAAACGTTGGCTTTGAGCCTGCGGACTCGTTCACTTTAGATGATCTAAATGAAAATGTGTTAAAAGCGAAGTATGCAGTTCGTGGTAAAATTCCAATGCGGGCAGAAGAACTACAAGAGCAGCTAGAAGAAAAACCAGGGAGCTTACCGTTCAAGAAAATTATAGGTGCAAACATTGGAAATCCTCAGCAGCTTGATCAAAAGCCTTTGACATTTTTCAGACAGGTCCTTTCGTTACTTCAAAATCCAGACCTTCTAGGTGTGCCACCAAAAGAACTTTCGAAGTATTTCAAGCCTGATGCCATTAAAAGAGCCCGTGTCATGCTTAAGGAGGCTGGAAATAGCGTAGGTGCTTATTCTGCTTCGAAAGGTGTGCTGGGATTTAGACAACGAGTGGCCGAGTTCATTACCGCTAGGGATGGTGCTAAAAATGCGGATCCTGAAAATGTATTTTTAACGGCTGGTGCTTCAGCAGCAGCATCTCGTATTTTATCTGTATTCAGTAAGGGACCCAAGACTGGCACATTAATACCTATTCCTCAGTATCCGCTTTACACTGCAACTTTAAGCCTGAATAATGCCCGAGCTATACCTTACTATCTAAAAGAGGAACAAGGATGGTCAACAGATCCTAAAGAAATTGAACGTATTGTTTTGGAATCAATTCGTAGCGATATTAAGCCAACCTGTATGGTTATAATTAACCCAGGAAATCCCACTGGGGCCATTTTATCGGTAGAAGCATTGGAAGAAATCTTCGTTATTGCAGCTAGATATGGAATCGTTGTTATCGCCGATGAGGTTTACCAAGAAAACGTCTTTGAAGGAGCACAATTCCACTCCTCCAGAAAAGTTCTCCTTTCATTGCAAAAGCGGTATCCAGGTGTCTTCGACAATGTTCAATTAGCATCTCTAAATTCTACCTCAAAAGGCTTATTGGGTGAATGTGGGCAGAGGGGTGGTTATATGGAACTCATTGGGTTCCGGGATGAAATTTTACAAGTATTTGTGAAATTAGCTTCCATATCGTTATGTCCAGTCGTAACTGGTCAAGCCCTAGTCGGCCTGATGTCCTCACCTCCAAATCCAGGTGACGAGTCTTATCAACAGCATGAACAGCAACGCGCAGCCATTCATAAACAATTAGAAGAGCGTGCTGATCTCTTATGGAGAACCTTTAATGAGCTTGAAGGTTTGGAATGTCAAAAACCACAAGGTGCAATGTATTTATTTCCCAAATTGATTCTGCCTTCAAAAGCGATTGATGTTGCATTAAAACAGAATATGGAGCCTGATGAGTTCTATTGTAAGAGACTACTTGAGCGCACAGGGATCTGTACTGTTCCGGGCTCGGGTTTTGGCCAAGCTGCTGGTACATACCATCTGCGTACTACATTCTTGGCTCCTGGCACTGAATGGATAGAAAGTTGGAGGCAATTCCACAAGGAATTCTATGATGAATACCGCGATTAGTAGCAAACCTAAATATTCTTTATTTTACAAACCAGTATTTGATTAATGACTCTATATTCAAACATAATGCAATCTATGGTCGACGTTTCATGCAATTTCAGTAAGTCTGTTTTCCTGTTAAGATATTAGAGCTACAGTTAACACCTATTACAAATCTACTAAAGACTCGTCATGTTTGAGTTCTCTTTCTACAGAAACATTCTTCAAAAATGAGCTTCCAGGCCCTTGCAGTTGTGAAGCTTCATAATTCACACCGTTTATAGTCTCACGTGGTGGAGAGGACAACGTTAAGTCATCGTACTGTTCGGTTGGAGAAGCAGCTTTATTCTCATCGTTATTCTTGTTTCTCTTTTTGATCGATTCCCTTGTAGCTTCATTATCGGCCTTTGCATCAGCTTCATGGAATTTTCTTTTTTCCTGGAGCGTATAATCAATTCGTCCAACAGTGGCACTCGATGAGGAAGCTTCATTCTCGGATTCCATGTTATCATCGATTGGAATACTATTTTGGGTCTCTAGATATATCATTCCACCTCCTTCTTTAAATTGTACAACGTTATCGGCAAACAGCTCATCAATGATTTTACGTTGTTTAAGTTTGAATCTTTGAGCAATATTTGAGACTTGATTACATAGTAAATCACTTGGAATACCTCTTGCTCTATCAGAATAAACCTGATTTAACCGATTTATAATCAGCCTCAAACAGATGTTCCAATCGTCTTTACATTCGTCTTTATATTCAGCAAAAAGGCTTTTTGCTCTGGTTACCCCATTTCTTTGAAAGTCAGTCCCACTATTTATTCCAAGACCAATCTTCAACTTATATTTTTTAGCTATATGTTCTAAAAGGTCAAACATATCTTGCCTGTCAAGTGTAGCAGTTTCTATAAATATTGGTATCCTGATCATAGTACAAAGCAAAGTAGTAACTGCGGGTACCAGGTCACGTAAGGTAATGCCCTCCAAGGGCAACATCCACACAAATCTCGAGTGATAATCTCTACAGTAAAGTACATGGCTATATTTGCCTTCAATCTTTTCCGTACCATCGTCGTTAAAAGGTGCAAAGACTTCAATATGACACCGCTCCAAAGGCATTATCTTCTCGTTGATATTATAGTGTTTGTAACGTAAAAACCGTTTTATATTGCGGTCCGAGTTACAATGTGAACAGTATAGGACTGCAAGATTTGTAAAATCACGAGTAATATTAGCAAATAGTTTCTTTATATGGTGGTGAATCTTTCGCCATGGAAGATGGTCATTAATCAAATGTGCCGCAATAATTGTATCAAATACATTATCAGGTTCTACAACGGGCAAATCTTCTCGCTTATGATCTACAACGCAACCATTCTCAACAGAATAACGCCGTTGTAATAGAACATATTTATTTTCTACAGTTGCGACTGTAACCTTATCACAGCAATTTAAGAGTGATTGCGTGGTTAGCATATTAGTCTTTATCAGTGAGTATATTTCCTGCGTCAACTGGCCCTTTAATGTATTTATTAGTTTCATTAGTTCACCTCTTCCCTGATCTAACCAATCATGATCAAGGTATGGAGCTAGTTGGTAAAGGTTGAGATTAAAACGGGGAACCATGAACCCATCATCAGTGATGTACTGGTAAACGACTGCAGACGTATTCTCGTTCTCGGAAGTTTGGTGAGTTGCCGTCATTATTACCTCCAAATTTTTTTATAATACAAGGTATATCTGTCTTACCTTTAAGACAAAGGAATGCCTATGGTATCGCTTTGAAGTGGCTGCCGATGAGATCTTATGTGTATATTGGGCATCTAAGATCACCAATATCCAGATTGCGCTCCGTTCTAGGTGACACATTCTGCTGGCCATAAACTAGCACGTGATTATAATAATTGGGAATTGCGAATTTATTAGTACACTTTTGGAACGAAAACGTAAAACTAAGAAACTTCTGAGATAGCTAATGCATAGAAAACAATTTCTTTAAACTGGTGTTAAATAGCTTAATATATTTTATAGTATAAACGGGTTTAGGTATATTAAATTACTATCGCATAGGTTGAACAAGCCCAATGATCACGTGCTAATATTGAAGGTTTCTTAACGTGAGTTAATCCATTTATCCAGGGTTTGTTGACCTTTATCCTACCATACAGATCTGATCCGACGTTTCTTTCTAGCTGCTGTTTCTACGAGGTGTCTATTTGAATCTGCGACAACAAAACCGGCTACACTGAGGTACTCATACATAGTTTGGCCATCACCGATATGAACATTTGGTTTCGTGGTCTAGTTGGTTATGGCATCTGCTTAACACGCAGAACGTCCCCAGTTCGATCCTGGGCGAAATCAATTTTTCTTTTTATGGAAGCTTTTAATCAAGCGTCATGTAGATGAAGGTGATATTAAGTTACGAGTTTTAATACCAAGTGTTAATATGGTACACGAGAATACTTACAGAAAGTTCATTTTAGCTACGTATTTAATTGGCCATGACTCGCAATAGTTGTTTTTACTGTAGCGTAATTTAATTAAATAAAACAATATTCAATAGTAAATGTCATGAAAGCATTTAAACAATTTAAAAAGAAGATTGTACTAGGTTCCTCAATCATTTATCTAATGAGTGTAACTTAATAGAAATACGTGTTCCAAAAATATGACCTTTAAAAGTCAAAGAAGTTGAAAAATGGCTTTCCATCCTTAGGCATACAGTATTTTGTACTGTATTAGCGGCAACCATTAATTTTTTTATTATTTTAAAATGAGCCGCAATGCCCACCAACAGTCAAAAGTCCTACTATACATCAGTCGGATCCTAAAGCACACCTCACCTGGCTAATCATATCAGATTAAATATGGTAGAAAAAGACCTCATTTTATTACAAGAGATGTTTCCGCAGGAAACAATAAATTCCTTAAACAGCGCCATAGAAGATGCTGATGGTGATATTCATACCGCTTGTGCACTTCTACTACAAAAATATGAAGCTGGACTACAAATAGCTGAGGAGGAGTCTTTAACTCCTGGTCTTAAGGCAATTACAGACATGTTTCCAAATGTGCCAATAGTTGAAGCTAAAAGGGCATATGAGGAAAATAACGGTAAACTCGATGATTGCGTAAACAAATTATTGCTTCTAGAGGAGCTTGGATTGAATAATGTAGCAAAACAGTCTGAATATGAATCTGCAATTAAGAATGAAATTTGGCAAAACAGCTTGTCAAACAACCCGTGGAAAGATCTAAATAAACATATAAAAATTATCATCACCTACACTGGTGTTTCCAGAGCTACTGCCACATCTGAATTCTTCAAACATCACTGTAATAAAGCAGCTGCAATAATTAACATTATTCACTCATATAAGTTGATACCGGAATTGAATTCTTCAGCACAAATACCAAACCCTGTGAGCTCTTTCCCACCGAAACAAAATCGTGGTGGGAGAGTGCAGTCTCAATCAGGCTATGCACACAAACAGCGGAACCAGGGAAAAGAACTCCAGATAACGCAACTACAACAGGATAAATGGAATTTTATTCCTCCCGAACGGCGCTACGTTTATTCAAGTACGAGTCATGAAGCTATAGAGCTGCAAACAATTTTAAGATCGAATGACATCTTTCGTGATATCAATCCCAACTTCCTAAAGATTTCACTGGAGTTCTACAACGCTGTGATTGATAAAGTTTTGATGCTCATCTTCTTTATTTTAGAAGAGAACGCAGCTCACCTAACATATGATTTTAATCACTCTGAAACCTTGGGATTATTAGATTCTTCTAAGAATAGAGTAGGTTCACCATCAATAAACATCTGGGATGCTAAGAGCGATGCGAAGAGGAGTGCCAAAAGTTTGTCCGGTATAGTATTCTCTAGTGCTGAAATATACGAAAGCTCTAAAAAATCCTATGATAACCTTTTTACTCTTAATAGGGTTGATTTACATGGATTCAGCACTGATGATGCCGATCTCTTCGTGAAACTTTGCCTTGAGAAATGGTGGTCAGAAGAAATACGGCTGAGAGAACTAAACTGTAAAAAATTAGCCCTAACTACTGCAATATATGTGCAACCAATTACATTTATAACCGGTAAAGGAATGCATAGTAAAGGCGGAATCCCTCGAGTTCGAAAAAGGGTACAGCAGTTGCTTGATAAGTATAACTATGTATATAATGAAGAACAATCCTTTTTTATCGTAACTGGTAAAAGGCAAAGAAAATAATATCGTTATGATACCCACACAGACAAAGGATTTATTATTTATTTCATATTTTTATAGTAGCTATCGTTTACTACATACATATTGTACCTTTTTTCAGGAAGGATGTATGTAATAATAAAAAAGTTAGAATCGTGCTCACTACAAGAAAACAATAACGTTGACAATATTTGATAGAACTTAATTTCCAGAAACCTGCTGAACACACCAAAATGGACTATATGAACCTTGGGGTTACCTCTCGAAAAACTGGTCTGCGAATTAAAACGCCAATCCGAAGAGATGAATATAGTATGGAGAATATAGATGAGTTTTTTGCTGATGAGGAAGATAGCATTGTGGGCTCAAGAAGAAGAAGAGGAAGTCGGAGAACTTCCATGCTACTTAAAAAGCCTTTAGAACCGAATTCCTCACATTTCGTTGGTGAAAATGGTTTTAGGATACCGTCATCTGCTCCACAGTATGGAAAACACCTACCGGGTGAGACGTCACAGAAACAAATGAGCAATGAGAATGAATACGGTTACTCCACAGAGTTAAATCATCAAGATGTGTCTTTTTTATCACCAGTTCATGGCTCTCCTGTAACAGTTACAACCCCGAAAACTCTTTCAATAGTAAACCAGCCAAGATACGCAACAAACTTTGAGATACCGCAGGATGTTAGAACAAGTAATGAAGGTTTGACCATTCAGTTAACACCTAAACGGAAACCAATTGAAGGATATAGAGATGTACCTGACTTAATAGATGATAATGAGACCACTAGGGATAGTACTTCATTTAATACTTCAGAAAATGCAATTTTAGAGGATGAAATGGATGATGATTTTGAATTTAACAGCGATGAAGATGAAGATAGGGAATATGTGGATGCTGCCTCAAAAAGGCTAAGTGAGAGTGAATCTACATCATCTTTATCAGGAGATGATTCCAATAGCAGCACGGAAGAGGATAATGCAGCTCTAAGTAGAAGGAGTAAAAAGAATAAAAATTATTATGATACTGGCTCAATTTCTTCCGATCAATTAGATTCAGACGAGGAATATATACAAAAGCAAGCCCAAGATCTTCTTCCTAAAGATGACGAGAAGCATATTGATAATAGAAGACCTCGAAGAGTACGTGTGCCTCCGCTAGAGTACTGGAGGAATGAAAAGATCGTTTATAAAAGAACATCTCAGAAGCCGGTTCTGGAAATCGAAAAGGTTATAACATATGATGATGAGCAAGACGAAGAAGCACATTCTAAAAAGCGAAAACCCCAACCGAAGACGAGGACAAGGCCCTATACCTACATTCCCACAGGGAGGCCCCGTGGTCGACCACGAAAAGCACAAGGCACATCACCATCTAATGCTATTGACCCTAATACAGAAATAAAAACGAAAATTGACCTTGGAGAGCTTTCAAATTCTGACTGGCTTAAGCATGGTATTTTACAGAGCATTGTCAATATAACAACGGACAAGAAGAGTAATGAACTTATAGCATTTGCGCCAGGATTGGCACAGACAGTGCAATCGAAAGATACCGAGAATGAAAAGTTCACTTTAGCCGTATTGTTTGATAAATATCGGGAAAAGTTTGCCAGTGGAATACTTACATTACCCATTGATGGAGTTAAAGACAAGAATACATCGTTTAATGCTTTCATCACATTTTATGTTATACAAGGTGTAGTTGAAGTTATATTGTCAGATAGCACATTCGTCTGTGTTGAAGGTTCAACGTTCCAAGTTCCTGCATTTAATGATTACGCATTCAAGAATATAGGTAAGAATGAGGCGAAGATGTTTTTCGTTCAAGTCATTGTGCCGGAGGATTTCGATGGCAGTAAAATTGAAGATGATGGTACTTCGCCTGTCTCTTCAGAACATGGGCTTTCTTCAAGTAACATGAGTTTAACCTCACCTTAAATGTATCACCTTAAATGTATGACCAGTTGTTGTCTATAGTTTAAGTAATTTTTTGTCATAGTTTGAACGACCAACTTATAAAAAAAGTACAAAAATTACAGTATTTTTCAAATGAACTTAGTGCATTTGATATTGCTCCTTTAATAAATGATATATAATTTTTAATCCATTAACATGCCACTTAGGCTAGCATGTAAATAACACCTGGACAGTACCATAAAAGTGACGGAACAAAGTTTCACCGGTCTATTAGTCAGAAGCAGCGTCCACCTTTTCCGCCATCTTTTTCACTCTTGCTAGTTTCACTAACGGTGCTAAGGAAGAAATATCATCGGCAAAATCAGTAATGAGTTTATCCGATAATAGATCTAAGGCTGTTGCTCTTGCATCAGGATTAACCTGTAGACACCATCCCAAAAACCTTCTTAATGTAGAACTCAAACTTTCTTCATCCTTTAGCTTTGGGGTACCATTAGTAGCAATCAAATATAATGCTCTCAACGGGGTTTCGTTTAGGTAAGGTGGTTCACCTTCTATCATTTCTATGATCATAATCCCTAATGACCAAATATCGACCTTTGGTCCATATTCTTTCCTTGAAACAACTTCGGGAGCCATCCAATATGGCGTACCAACCATCGTTGTCCTCTTCAAATTAGATTCGTTAATTTGTGCGCAAAAGCCAAAATCAGTTAGTTTGATATCTCCATCCATTGACAACAAAATATTATCCGATTTGATATCTCTGTGAATCACCCCCTTTGAGTGCAAGAACTGCAAACCTCTTAAGGTTTCCCTAGACACAACAGCGATTTGACCCTCACTTAAAATACAGTGCGTGACAACATCAGTCAATGATCCGCCTTCCATATATTCCATAACGACCCATAGATCTCCTTTAGATAGATAAGAGTCAATGAAATTGACTATATTCTTGTGCTTGCTTCCTTTCATAACTAAAATTTCATTGATAATCAATTCTTTTTTGGGTTGCTTTTCTAAATTCATCTGCTTGATAGCCACTGATGTATTTGTACCAATTTCATATGCTGTGTAAACTCCACCTGATGCACCTTGGCCAATTTTAATCAAATTACGGTACATCTTACTTGGATCACCTGGAGAACAAATATCTGCCAGTTTTGCTTGAAGCTTTTGGTTGCGTCTCTTTCTTTCTTCCCTCTTTCTTTCTATAGCAGCCTGTGTACGCTTAGCAGATTGTAGTTCGCGTTCACGGTCCCTCTCACGGTCCCTTTCCTTTTCCTCCGCCCTCTCCCTTTCTTCTCTTTCCTTCTCTCTTTCTCTTTCCTTCTCCCTTTCAAGAACTTTTGTAGGTGAATCCTTTGGAACAGGAGGCGGAGGCCGTGTCGTTGTCACCTTTCGCTGCACAGAAATTTCATCTCTAGATTTTGAAGGCGATGGAATTGATGGGAGCTGGTGCTTACCCTTGTTCAAAGTAGCTTTTCTTCCAAGTCCAAGGAATCCGGATGATTGGCTCGAACTTCTCTTTACTCTTGGAGTGTTCATCGCTGAGTGTGAGTCCAGAGCCAATGGGGATGTAAAATCAGCTTTTGGTGTTGTGGATGGGGGCTTCGGAGCTGAACGACTAGGAATAAACTTTTCGTCATGACAAGGCTCAACGAACGCAACAGGAGACTGCAGAACTGGGGTGGTATATAATGTTCTGGTAGCTTGGTCATTTCCATCAAAGCTCGATGTCGATGACATTGATGGCGTTCTGAAAGATGGAGAGCTCGATAAATCACCAGTACTGACATTCATCGGGAACGTCTTGAACGTTTTTTCCTCACCACTTGTGTCAGTAACATCCTGATAAAACTTGACTATGTCTATCACAGCTTGTGGATGCTGTTGCTGCTCCTTTTTAGAAATACCACTTGATGCTAGTAAGCGCTCCCATTCTTCTGGCAATCCCGTATACTCTCCCGTTTTTGAATCAATCCCAACATGATGAACGTGTGTAGCATTATAAGGAGTTGAAATCTTCACAAAAGATGTGCATGATCTCCGCTTCTCAGATTGTGAGTTTCTCCGAATGTTCTGAACAAATGTTGTAAAAACCCCTTTCATTCTTCCACCTCTAGGTTTTTTATCATGAGCTACGCCATTTGAAAGTGATGACGTGGAAGTGGTTGGTACTGAGACATCCGAAATGCCAGTGGAATATCGTGCTTTAACACTACCAGTGAAGGGCGAGGCCGAAGTCTTGAATGGTGATTTTCCAGGAAGTACTGATGCGGAAGAGAAACCTGCATTCGTGTTTTGAAAACCATTTTGGCTCGCACTAGGAGTCGCACTAGGCGTCGGTGGGAGGATTCTGTTATATTTATTTGAATCGCCATTTTCAGTTTTATTTTCAATTTCAACTTCCGTCTGCTGCACCGAATCAGGCTGGCATTCAATAGAAGACACCATCTTACGAACAGTTCGTTGATACTCTTCACTCAATCTGGGAAGGTATTCATCTCCCACCTGCTTGTCAAGTGTAATTTCACTCAAGGTTGAAAACTCTTGCGGACGATTTTCAAGAGATAATACACTGCGAGTTATATTAGCGTAATCATCAAGATATCTTGAGTCTGATTCTGTAGATTGTCCTGATGGGCAGAGAGTAGAATTAGCAACATCACACAATGGTGATAAACCAGCCTTATTCTCTTCTTGAGGTATACCATCCGTAAATTCAGTATGCAAGTCTTTAATATTATCAAAAACATCTTGAGCAGACTTTTTAGTGTGAGACACAGTAGTAGTTGTAGTAGTGTCATCCCTGGGCTTGTCGGGTACCTTCTCCGATGTTTCGGTGGAAGAGTTACTCATTACAGAGGATGTAGAGACTCTGGTGAACTGAATAGGGTTATCTAATGCCCCCAAGCTGCTTTCATCATCTTCTCTGCCTTTACACAACTGCACGCTTAACTTTGTATCCCCCTGATCATGACGCAAGTATTTATAGTCTGCTAAGTCTCGAATATCCCTCACTGAATCTTGTCTCAAAGCATTCACATTCAAACTCCCAGGTGCTCTTGGCAGCTCGTAGCCAGCGTCTGCCTGCTTATCCATAGGCTCTAAAGGCTGTACCGTCCCGCTGCTTGTCACTAAAGGCGCTATGGTCTCTGGAACAGTTTCTTTAAAACTGTATGTCTTCGTCATTGAGGGAATCCTTTGAATATGGGAAATCCTTAGAAGAAAGAAGGGGTGTCAATGCAAGTATCCTGTCAAGTCCAACAGTTCCACTTGCTACAGTCGATTTGTACTTTGAAGGTACTGTAAGTTGTCTATTACCAACGTTTTGAAAGTTTGCCTCTGGTTGTTAGTTGGTAAAACCGCTTCGTTCTCTTCCAATATTAACTGGAGAATTTCAAATGTTTCTAAATCTATCCGGGTAACTCCTACTGCGACGATTTAGAGTGATTGGAGAGAAAGACGTTTCACGTTAGCTATTGTTAGTACCAACGAAACAAAAAAAAACTTCAGTTTTTTAAACTGCAAATAAAACTTAAGGCGATTTAAGTTGAGTATCTGATAAAGTTTCTTCGGTTACTTTTTGTGAGCCTTTGTTCTTCGTTTATAGACTTTCTAATTTCTTCCTTTGTTTCTGATAAAAAACGCTTGCGAAACCATATCCTTCGTAAGTCTATGTGATTCGTAGTGAGTCTAAAAAAAACAAGAATAGTGCGAAGTACGCAAGAAAAGAGTTTCAAATGGCTAAAAGATAAAATATCGACCAATAAAACAGTTTCAAAACTTTATAGGAGCTTACTACAATAAAATCTGCAAAAAAGCGTTCCGTCAGTAAGGCGTTGTGCCTTACAGGTGCGGCATCTTAAGCTAAGTTTTGCGTTTTGATAGCCACATAATTAAAGGGTCAGTTAAAAGGTTCCAACTTATGAGGAACAAGTTTATTAGAGCGCCACTGACATTGTTGTTATTTGCCTTGTAGTCTTTTAATCATCTCGTAAGTGCCCATGGCCGTTAAACGTTATAACTCTCCCAAAATCTGACAATGTCTACTTCTTATTTTGGACTTTCATTTCCTAATTGAGAAATTTTGCCTCGGAGAAGGAAGATAACATAATCAAACTAAGTATAGTACGGATTCAAAAAATACACATTGCTTATACAAATGAAGAACCCGGTCAACTAAGAAAGAAGAAACGCGCCCGAGCCCTCATTGATTGCCTGAATAATCCTTGCTCGTAGAATTTCTCTGTTACTATACTTCGGAAGCTTTAAGTAGTTTGCGCAGGTCATAACACTTGGAAGGTATTGATCTGATGTTAAATCACCTTCTGGTTGCTTAAGAACCACAGTAAGATGAGGCTTTAAGTTTTTAAAACCTCCCATCGGAAGTTTAGGAGAACCTGTTAAAAATTGTAGGAAGTTCCTTCTCTCCTCAAGGCTGAATGACGACATTACTACAATTAAATCATGCAAAGTAGGAGAGTCCATGGTATAACCATGATCGGCCATTATGAATGAGAAGAGAGTTTCCGTGGACCAGTCTTCTTCTACGCTACCGAATAAATCGCTCAGCTCACTTGGAGCGAAGACCAATAACGAAGAGTATGGGAATGCTTTTGAAAACCCATCGATGAAGTTCGATAATTGGCTTTCAACGCCAGAACCTAGGAATGCATCAAATAGTTTCGAACTGTATAAGTCCACATTGGAAGTTGTAATGGCAGTACTGGAACCACCCTCTATCAAATCAATATCATATCCAGGTACTGTAAAGTTTAACGAAAGCGCTTCAAGCGTTTCTGAGTCCCGATGTGTATGAATATACCTTAGTGAACTCTCCAATTGAGGATCAATAGCTCCTAACAACTTGAACATTTTTTCTGTAGAATTAAAATCTAATGGTTCATTCTTAATCTTCGAATGCATTAGCTCGAAGAAAACTCTATTGAAACGGAAATCAACTATCCGGTTATCGAGCATAGAACGGGCTACAAAAGTACCCAAGTGTGTAAATAGTTCTAGAACCTTTGCCCTATCTTGAGATGGCGAAATTGGCCCTGGATACAACAGTCCAGAGATATATTCACCCTCATTGTCGGAGCCAATGTGCCACATATGCAATGACTTTCTTGCAAACTCTTTAGAAACCGAAGAATAGAATTCTAGCGTAGGACCCATACCTGTACCAACTTCGTCTTGGTATTCAATCTCTAAAATATTTGGGCTTGAGCCATATTTGGTTAATATTTTCAACGCACTTAAGAATATCGTTTCCCTCGCTATACGTAACTTGTGCCTAGTAGGCCGGCCCAACCTTTGCAACTGTTCATCAACAACGGAGTTCTTTTCATTTTCTATCCTTTCTTTCCATAGTTGTATCAACCTACCGTATCCAAATGAGGTATTCTGCAAGAACAAAATTCTAACATCCAATGGGAATAAGAAAGAATAATATCTAGTAACATTTAAGGTCCAACTGGGAAGTGCTCCACTAGCTACAATAAGAGGTTCTTCCAACTGTCTTGAAAGTTTCATAGTAAGCTTAGGGTTTATAAAGTGCGCGGGATTCACAGCGCCATTATGACAGCATGCCAAGAGATCAAGGATACCATCAATAGGCTTTAGTTCTTCACGAGAAAAATTGTTTTCTGGATATAAGCGCCCAATGTTAGGTTCTTCTTCATCTTCATAAACTCTTCTGTATTTTATAGTCTGGACCTCATTCCATGCTTTTCTTGGGTCCCTGTTAAAACTTGACATATTTTTGAAAATACTCCCGAAAATTGTTTCTGATGATTTAACTATTTCCCCGTTCACTTGGAACTCAAATAGTAGCGTTTTCACATCATCCGAGTTAACGTCTGCATTCTGATGAGACATGGGTAGTAGGGAGCTTAAGAATCTTGATTGGGCAACTCTATGCTTCAAGAATTCACATAAGGATTTAAATGATGATATGCAATGAATACTAACCATTAATGTTGAAAGTGCTGAGGGGATATCGTCTTTCTTAATATCACCAATATATTCAAGGCGAATTTTCATCTGTTTCCCCAATGATGCGGCACGGTTTTCTGAAGATCCACAATCTATGATTTCAAATGACTCCAATTTCGTTAATGCGGATTGCAATGTTTTAACCAATAATTCCAATTTGTCCGAAAATACTCTAATAAACATAATTTGGCAAGTGGAGTTCTTAGATGGATGAGACTTAATAATTTTTGATATACTTTCGGATAAACCTGTAGAAATAAATTCAAATCCAGATATGGTGAAATCTTCTCTAAAGATGGTATTTTTCACAGCAATCCATGTACGTTGCCAATATTCCGAATCTTCAACATTGTTATCTACCATGCGCAAATATGACACCAGTTCTTCAATCTCTTTCAATTCTTTGATCATTACAGATTCTTCACTGCAGGAAAAACTCTCCACCAATGAATAGCAAAGCTGCTTCAATTTTTTATCAACATAGGAAGCATTCAAATTTCTAAATACGGTGAAGTTTATCTTTTTTGGCTTCACATGATGTGATATATCTACATTGGGACCAATTTCCATATCATAATCATCATCCTCCACATCATCATCCTCTGCTTCCTCTACTTCAACTTCAACAGGACTTGAAGGAAGTCCGGTGCTAGTATGCATATCATCATCATCATCGTTGTTGGCCGAATAGGCGACTTGAGAGCTACTATTATTGTGTGCTACATTCCTGTCAGATTCTTGGTTCCAATAAGCAGATAGCGACTTTAACATTTCAAAGATACCTTCCCTTTTCAAATCTGGTAGAATATTAGAAGCACATTTGGCGATCATGGTAGATGATAAGGAGAGTAATCCGATTAATAACCCACCAGAAACAATTTTGTCACCTTCCTTGGCTTCATAAGATGACTTGTTCTGTGCAATACTTGGAGATAGTAGGCCTATTAATTGTTTATCAATATATGATGAATCAGAATTCATAAATGATGCAATTCGAGCCAATGATATGAGAATATATCTTCGAATATCGAAATCAACAGTATTCAAATATATCTCTGCAAAGAAAGGGATAATTTTTTTAACAAGGTCAAGGAACTTTTCACTTTTTGGGTCTATATCCAAATATTTCGGTGGATCAACCGATAAAACTTGCTCTTCTTCGGTTGGTAACAACAATGCAACAAAACGTGTAATGCTTATTAGAAGCGGTTTAGGAACAAACATTAACATTTCATGTAGAGAGGAAGTAACACTTTTTTTGTATTTGTTCAAACAACGAACTACCATGCTTGAAATATCGCATGACTCAATGATATTCGTGCATATAGTACTACTAGTGGAGACAAGTAGAGACAATATATCCAATGATTTAAGTTTACCATCCAATTCAATATCTGATGAAGACACCACGTCTACAATTCTTTTAATAATTTCCAGATCCACCAGGGTCTCAATGCTGTGCTTTGATCCTGAGCTCATAGCACCGCATATTGCATATAATGCATTTAACACTTTAGTCAATATACCTTGATCATTACTATTTATAAATAAGCCCTTCAATAGAGGAAAGAACCTTACAATCTGATCATAGTCACTTGATTTAACACGCGCACATGAATTTGCAACGATAGTAACAGCTTTCCGTTGCGCATGAACAGTGAAGAAATCCACATATTGTAAGCATTGAACCAAACAACCTGAGTTCAATATCTCCTTACCAGAGAGTCTAGAAATATACTCCAATGTTTCTAAAACTTGTTCAGCTAAGTCGATATAACTAATCTCTTCAAGTTTTTTCTGTAGTATTGAGATAACATTTCGATCAACAGCAGCAGAAACCACATCCGGATTTACTTCAAATAGATTGTACAGGCATCTGCATGCAATAAGTTGTAGTTCAAGTTCTTCAAATAGTGCTGGATTGTCCAATGCATTGACTATTCCTTTTAAAAGATCCATTTGAGGTACAGTTCTTTCCGCAGTCAACGGATTTAACATTAAAAGTTGTTCATTTATTTCACGTAACGATTCCATCGCCACAAAGGGCTCTTCGGTAGCATTCAAAACATTACTAACTAGCTTTTGCATCCGTCCACCATCATTGCGGTTGACACCCCCCATAATTCCAAACATTTGCCGATACTCAGGGAAAACGTCTGTCAAATTAATTCTCTGCTGTCCATGTCCCTCCTCTGTTGTCCGTCTACCTTCCATCCCTTGAGCCAATGTTCCCAATAATTCCTGCAGAGATGACACCCATCTATCGGCATTACCGTCTGCAGCTGCACGACCTGGAGAAATAACCTCATCGATGTCCTCCTCTTCCTCATTATCTTCAGCACCATTCAAATGTTCCCCTCCGTCTTCCTCATACTCATCATAGAAGTTAGAATATTCATCGTCTTCTTCTTCATCGTCGTCGTCGTCGTCGTCTTCTTCTTCTTCTTCTTCTTGATAAGAATAGCCACCATCATCTCTTGAGCCTTCTTCATGTTCGCTACTAATAGCATAATCGCTGTCGTGTTCGTAAAACTCCTCCCCTCGATTCATTCTGCTAATCGACGCCAATCAACAACAATACCAGAGAGTTAACTTATTGAATAAAAATAAGACTCAGAGAAAGACACCGCTAACACGAGAAATGTCTAAGTTCCACTAATCAATATTAATTAACAGTTTAACATGCCCTCTGCGTAGGCTATTATTATTCATATAATAATTAATCACTCTATTTCTTCTACGTTTACGGTGACACACGAAAAGTAATATTTGTTTCTTCACAAACGCCTTCTAGACTGAAAATTTTTTTAGTATCGGCTTTCATTAGACTGTCTTAACTCATCTCATCTCATCTCATCTCAACTGACACAACTTTCCACTCAGAAAGATAAATCAAGCATTTAACAATCATGCCTAGATCTAAGCGTCATAAGTTAGTGACTCTCGCTCAAACCGATAAGAAAGGTAGAGAAAATAAGGAAAGAATCTTTGATGAAGTAAGGTCAGCGTTGGATAGCTACAGGTACGTTTGGGTTTTACATTTGGATGATGTGAGAACACCTGTGCTACAGGAGATCAGGAATAGCTGGCAAGGATCTAAACTGATCATGGGTAAGCGTAAGGTTTTGGAAAAGGCATTGGGAATTACTAGAGAAGAAGAATATAAGGAAAACCTAAGCCGATTAACGAAACACTGTAGCGGTGTAACAGGTCTTCTATTTACTGATGAGGAACGTACCACTGTTGAAGATTACTTTAAATCGTATGTGAGGGCTGATTACTCGAGACCTAAGACTAAGGCGCCCTTAACTTTCGAAATACCAGCGGGTATTGTGTATTCTCGAGGAGGTCAGATTCCAGAAGAAGAAGATGTCCCAATGGTGCATAGTTTGGAACCTACTTTGAGAAACAAGTTTAAAATTCCAACCAAGATTATGAGCGGGAAGATTACTATTGACACACCATATCTGGTTTGTGAAAAAGGACAGACACTGGACGTTCGCCAGGCATTGATTTTGAAACAATTCGGTGTTGCTGCGGCCGAATTTCGAGTGAAACTGGCTGCATTCTATGACAATGAGAATGCTCAGTTGGAAGCTGTTAGTATTAACATGGAATAAAGATGCATTTCGTATTTATGTACGTTATTATAGATAAGTAATAGAAGTCTACTCCCACTCGTATCCTACTTATGTAATATATCGCCAATAGTTCTCTAGTGATTCAAAATCTTTAATCCCAGGTGACCTAAACAGCACGAATTGAACCGTCACATTATGTCGCCTCATCACTCGAAATGATATACTATAAATTAGATTTGCTAGCCGTACTTGGCTGGCACTTAAAAAGTTAGCAGTATTACATTTTATTAATTCATCCAACCCATATATTATCACCTGTTTTAAGCTTTTAAGACCTTCAGCTTCGAACTTAGTTAAATATATAAAAAGATATTGCAGTTTCTCAAGAAACATCACTTTGATATTTCGCCTACTGTTATCAACGGCTCGCAAGGATGAAAATGCAAACCGTCCATTTGGGAGCTCGCTCTCAAAGAAATATCTTGATCTTGAACCAAGCACAAATATCAATGATTTATCAGGAGGGCCATCCAGCAACTTGCGAAGGACTAGTTCAATATCTGTTTCCATTTATCATGACTCGTGGTGACATGTTAATTCATACGATGGAATCTGACTTCAAGATTTAGAATTAAAAAAATTTGATAAATCTTGAAGTGTTCGGGAAATTCACTAGTCTGGATTTCCTCCGAAGAGAAGAGAACTTAAGTGGTACCGTCGTGATGTCGTTTAAGTTATCGGCCTGTGAAATAGTAACTAAAACTTTACAATGCCGGGGGAGTCGTATTCGGAAGTTTTCTAGTGATGCAGCAGGTAATCCGGCTACAGAAGAAACCGGAAATGAATTACTGGTAGAGCGTAGAGGAGAGTTTAATAATCAACTTCTGAGCATAATAAAAAGTCTTCGTACTGTTCCGGAAGAGCTGGTTGGTAAAATGGATGGAGAACCAAATGGTGAGATAAAAGAGAAAGAACAGCAGTTGGACGAAAAATTGACAGCATTTCTTAGAAATTACTCCAACCATACTAGTTCTACTAAGCAAGATGGTAAGAATCTAATATTTGATGATAAGATACGTAAAAGCAGCTCACAAAAGTCTTTTCCGTATCTTGTTTCATCAGGTGTTGGAAAGCCATATTCAAAACAAGAACTTTTCGTGCGTCAATTGAAGCATGCATCTTCAACTGCAAAACTTGGTGCTAATATTAAGAATGTTTATTTTCCACACAATGATATTTTCCATCCTCCATCTGTTGAAGACGTTTCCGTCAAGAAGTTAATGGCTGCAGGCGTCCACTTGGGACAATCCACCTCTCTATGGAGGCCTTCAACACAACCATTTATTTATGGCGAGTATAAGGACATCCACCTCATTGACTTAACCAAGACTCTTTCATGCTTAAAAAGAGCTGCTCATGTGATCGAAGGCGTAGCCGAAAATGGTGGTATTATTTTATTTTTGGGCACAAGAGAAGGACAGAAACGTGTTATACAAAAGGCTGCTGAAAGATTAAATGGTTATTACGTTTCTTCTAGATGGATCCCCGGCACTTTGACTAATCCTACAGAGATTTCTAGCATTTGGGAAAGACATGAGGTCGATTACTATGGTAATCCTACCGGTAGGAAATTAACTGATGAAGAGTCAGTGAGTATTGTCAAACCAGATTTACTTGTTGTACTGAATCCTACAGAGAACAGAATTGCGTTGTTGGAAGCAATGAAGACTAGAGTTCCTACCATTGGAATTATTGATACTGACTCTGAACCATCTATGGTTACATACCCAATCCCTGGAAATGACGACTCGCTACGCTCAGTTAGCCTGTTAGTAAGTGTATTAGCTAAGGCCGGCCAAAAGGGTTTGAAAAATCGTCTAAGTAAGACAGTTGATTTACTACAGTGATAATTTGACCAAAAAAATGCAAATTAGCAAAGATATAATGTTATAAATAAATATACCTTGTATATATTTATCATCTTTTGCGTAAGCTCAAAGTTGCAGATATTCAGATTTTTGAAGTACATTATTCTTTAAATTACATTACAAGTTTTCTAATTACAGTTGCTAAAGAGCTCTTCATTCTTCCAGATGCTATAGGTTCTTCTTTTCACTATCAGGCTCATCATCGTCATCATCGGATTCACTATCGCTTCGGTCGTCTTTGCTAACACCCTGAGTGACCATACGCCATAAGATTCGCATAATTAAAAATAACCAATAAAGGTTTACTAATTGTAAAGCAGATAGCAAAGTAAAAACTATGGGAAGAGATATCCAGCATTTGTATTGCTGGGTTGCGAAGTTTAAAGTAAATTTACCAACGGTTCTAAACTCAGTTAATATTGACCATAAAATCCTTATGTTCGTGTAATGCCGCAAATAGATCCATGAACTTACAAAAATCATGAAGAAAGGTGGAGTCAAAGGCGAATTCAAGTAATTAAAGATCTTGGATAATGCCAAGAAGAAATCAGAAACATCCATTGTAATGTAGATGAGGAGTCCAATTTTTGTAAAATGGAACATATAAGATAGCGAAATCATAGCTAAAGTAACAATATGGTGAAAGACCAATTCTTTGAAATCTTTACGAGGTTTTTCGACTTGCAAAACTAAAATACATCCCTGTTGAGCCCAGAAAGCTGCTTGGCACAAGTAAAATATCTTGCATAAGTAGCTATTCGTAAGATCGGGATATGTTTCGTACATTGGAGCCGTTTTAAAATACCACATATCAGTATGGTACATAATGTATAGCCCAAATGGACCAGAAAGACCATAATAAAAGGTTGAGTATCCTTGTTCCATAATCCTGTTTACTCTATGTTTACCAGTTACTCCCAACCAACGGGTCAAAGGCAATAAGACCATCGCCATAACAAACTCACGAAGAAATGTAAAAAATATCATGTAGAACAAAACAAAACTCAAATCTTTAATACCTTTACCATACATACCGGTATCTCCCACAGGGTAGGAAATTGCAACAAACATATGCAATGGATTAGAGGCAGTCCTATTTCCTGATGCAAAATAGCAACCGTAAACAGCAGCTAGTATGAAGAATGGAGACAACCAGGTATGTCTGTAGTTTAATTCTCTATAAGCCAACCACATTTTATTGATAACATCAGTATCATTGTTTGAAGCTCCAGATAGAGCCCGTAAACGCGCTTCAGCTGCCATCTTGGATTGTTTGGTTTCCGGCATGGTAGATAAACTAGGAACTTTTGTATCACCCAAGGCTATATGGCCAACAGAAGACTTACGTCTCCGAGACACCTGGGGGACATTGGAGTCATCTATCATCTCAGGTACTTGTGATTTTATACTTGTTTTGTAATGGCGTTATTCGGCTTCCAACCACAGCAAAATTGTCTTTTAGTCGTTAGATCCTTTTAAAAGATGCTATAGTCTTAAAAACCTAGAGTCCGCGGCAATTAACTTTGCTGAAGAGAAACGTACCTTTTCAAGTGGAGTCTCGCTATGTAGTTCAAATCAAAGAATTTAGCCTTTAGTAAAAAAAATTGATAGCAAATTATTCACGTGACATATACCAAACAGAATACAAATCGCTGTTCATCATTTTACATCTAAACGTCTTAGGAAATGTTATTAGGCTGCACAGTTGCACACTGAGTTTAAATACCATTACTTTAACAAAGATGGTAAGTAAACGAAAAATTGAAAACGCAGTTAAGACAGCCACTGCTGGTGAACTAAGAGCAGATAACTGGCAGTACCATCTAGATGTTTGTGATTTAGTAAGGGATGATCCAGAGGAACTAGGGAAGTATGCTATGGAGGCGATCGAAGAGCGGTTGAAGCAAAATGATGCAAATGTTATTCTTCGAACTTTGTCACTTATAACATGTTTAGCAGGGAATTGTGGGTCTAGATTACAACAGGCTATTGCATCGAAGCATTTTACCGGAATACTCTATAATTTAACTCAAAGTAAGTATATTCACATGACAGTAAAACAAGAGCTTATTAAAGTTGTAGAGCAACTCACAGACTCATTTAAACATGATCCCTCGTTGAAAGCTATGGCGGACCTAAACTCAACGATTTCTAGGAAGTTTCCCTATTTAATGAATGACCCATCTGTGCCACAGAAGAAAGATATGGATAGGTATTCTAAGGCAGCAGAAGAGGAAGAGCTCGAGAGGGCTTTAAAACAATCTCTACTAGAGTACGAACAACAACAAGAATTACAGCGTTCTCGAACAGAAAACGTGGCTCATTCCCAAATTGAGGACAGTTCTGGATCACCCCTACATCTGCAACAAGCCCACCAACCTAACCAGGTCCGGAAGGTAAGAGCGGTATATGATTTAAAGGCTAGCGAACCTGAAGAACTATCATTTGTCAAAGGGGACATCATAACAGTAATTGAACAGGTATATAGAGATTGGTGGAGGGGCAGCTTACGGGGAAAGGTAGGTATTTTTCCATTAAATTATGTGACGCCAATCTCAGCACCTTCTTCGGAAGAACTAGCAACTGAGGCAATAGAAGAGCAGGCAGTTTTGAGGCAAAAGCCTAAGGTTGATAAATTGCTGCAGTCTTTAAAACATTCGCATGATACAGACATAACTCAGAACCAAGAAGTAAATGAGCTTTATTCTGAGGTTACTCCATTAAGACCTAAAATTACAAAAATGTTAGGTAAATACGCGCAGAAAAAGGATGATTTAATATCATTGAGGGAGGTCTTAGCAAATGCAGAATCTACTTACAACCGCATGTTGGATGAAGCGGCGAATGGGTTTGCAAATACGGTTCCACCAAAAATTAACCAAAAGCAACAATATTACGACAGAATGGAACATCTCTCCTTAAGTGAAGACAAATCATATGCACAACAACAACATTCATTGCAAAATATGGCATATTCTTCCATCAATTATTTTCCCAGTCGACCTAAGGTAAATAATCCTCAGCAGCCAGGTCCTCAATGTTCGGACTCGTCGACGCAGAACCGCCCACCTTTTCCTACACCCGATGGATATCCAAATCAATATCAATATGATCCTGAAAAGAACTAAGGGATCTTAGTATGTTACATTCAACCTCCATTTATCTAAATTCCCATTTTAATGATGTATACATAATATCGTACGTAGAATGGATATTTCCTTCGCTTTTTGATATGTATACAAAAAATTAGCTTTCAGCTTTTCGTGATCATTTCCCTTTTTATTCTTAACAACATACCAAAGAAGCACGAACTTAGTCAATTGTGCTAGTAAAATGTCGAAATTCAATGAAATTATTAAAAACTTAATGTTTGATGCTGCCCCAAGCGAGGTATTATCAGTTTATAAGTCGTTATTAGATCTTACAGACGGAAAAAATAAAGCTTCGATTATTGACGTGCTTCAGGAGTACAATATTGCACATCGCATTCCTATCACTATAGATGGCACCCCAAGCGTTATATCTGAATATAATAAACAAGGTTCTAAATTCTATGATCCAATAAAGAAGAAATTGTTTTCAGTTGATTATGTGGAAGGAAATGCGATGGATATAGAACCATATGATGTAGATGTTCCTGAGGAACAAATGAAGGTATTTGAAGATATTCAACAGTACCTAAAGAGTACATTTCCAGCAGAAAGCGCTTGTTCAGTTTTGTCTACAGGCGAAGAAGATAATTTAGCTATTATTATAGTCAGCATGAAGTTCAGCCCGGCTAACTTTTGGAGTGGTTATTGGAAATCAGAATATATTTATAATCCACGTAGCAAGGAATTGAAAGGCAAAATTGATGTTTCTGCGCATTATTATGAAAATGGAAACGTTAAGTTTAAATTCTCCGAATCCATTAATGAGGAGGCCGTAAAGGATATCGTAACATCCATCAAGAGAATTGAAACGACCTTCGATACCAAGTTGAATGTTGGCTTTAGAAAGTTAAATGAAACTCAATTCAGCAAGCTAAGGAGACGACTTCCTGTCACAAGGTCTAAAATCAACTGGGGGAAAGCCATTGGCAACTATAGGCTAGGAAAAGATGCTACTAAGGGCAGCGATTAAGGGAAACTGCAGTGCTAATTGTAGTGACGGTATTATATCATTAAAACAGTTTAAATATGTTGTAAATTATAAAGAAGAACAACAACGACAACCCCACTGCCTTCCATATATTATTCCCCGCTGAAATAGACCTAGTTAATCTCATTGATGAATTTTTGATATTGGTAAAAAGAGCCCCCACGGAGTTATGCATCGAATCCACCAGTGAAAGATCAGACTCCGCCTGACGTCCGATATCCATATTTATATTCCTAAAGGTTGAGAGTTTACCAACCAACTCATCAAGTCGTTTATTATTCTTGCTCCAATATTGTTAGTAGAGAATCATTGGTTACAGCGAAAGGGAAATTTGACATACACTATTCTCTACCTGTGAATACCGTCCATCCGACATATTGCAGAATGGGAGTTTACTAGTGAAAATACTTCTTTATAGTTGTTACTAACTTGCGTTTATCATGAGTTACTTACCACGTTACTACTCGTTTATCCCTATAATAATATTTTTTAGCTATGGCTACAATTCTGTAACCCGGACAAATTTAGTTTTATGTCCTCCCAAGTGGCAAGACTAGTGTTTGAAGATTAAAAATACGGAAGTATGCACTCAGAGTAGATCTTGGTGTTTTGTTGTTATAATTTTCCTTTAATAATCAAATTTAGGCAAACTTTATCATCACAGTGCAATCTTCATATATAACATTACTAAGTCGCTGTTCCCAGCTTCCTCAATCCGAATTGATAAAATTAGATAGTATATCGTATCAGGATAAATAATGATCGCATGCCACAAGACACTCACAAGGGAACATGGCGGTGTTCCGAGAAATCTTGTCCTAGATCGCAAATTATATCATCATGTTCATAAAAAAACTATCTGAATATTAATCGGATTGATTCGCAGTTAACATTGACCGCTGTTATCCTTAACAGCAGCTACAAGCGATTGTATTCTGTAGTAAAGTAGATACGGGATAAGAGTGGTGTGTATAGTTCGTTGAAGGTTTTTGCAACTTCACGCTTCTTTTATATTCTCATACCTATGAATTTCATGTGACTGTTCCAAATACACTAGTACACCATGAGATACAACAGCCCATACACCACATACATAACCGCATACATAATTGTAGAACTTTTCTAATGAGAGCTTAAATCCACCTGACAGGAACGCACGAGTTTTACGCATTACCCAGCAACTCACCAGCTGTGATCGTCGTGAACTTCAAAACGATACTCAAAGGACAGGGCATATTCAATACATTAACCAATATAGGTAGCAAAGCAAGATAAAAATGTCCACCGAAACTATTGTTAAGGCATCCAACTGGAGATTGGTTGAAGTTGGTCGTGTTGTTTTGATCAAGAAGGGCCCATCCGCTGGCAAGTTGGCCACTATTGTCGAAATCATCGACAACAAGAGAGTATGTTTGGGAGTTTAATATTACATGGAAGGCTGTGTTTCATTTCAAAAGTTTTTACTATTTGAATTCGATGTTCCTCGGTTCACCGATATTCCACGATAATGGTAACCAACATTAATATTTCAAGGAAACATCGGATGAATAACTCACATGCTTACTTGTACATCTAATTGTTCTAATCGAATTAATACTAACTGTTTTGCAGGCTTTGATTGACGGTCCAGAAACCGGTGTTCCTCGTCAAGCTATCGACTTGGGTCATGTTGTCTTGACTCCATTGGCTTACGCTTTGCCAAGAGGTGCTAGAACTTCCACTGTGTCTAAGAAGTGGATTGCTTCTGGTGTCTCCCAGAAGTGGGCTTCTTCCTCTTGGGCTAAGAAGATTGCTCAACGTGAAAGACGTGCTACTTTATCCGACTTTGAAAGATTCCAAGTTATGGTATTGAGAAAGCAAAGAAGATATGTTTTTAAGAAGGCTGTTGCTAAGGCTTAGGTCAAAAGTTCTGAATTTTGACATAGGATACGCTTCTACATGAACATCAAATAACCATATATTGTTTCGATAATATAATGTATATCTAAAACCTTTTAGTGAGTTAACGCTCTCGATTCGATCGTAGGTATTATCGTATTTAATGATATCCAGTTTGTCGTTACCCTCTTTACGTTAGACTGGGACTGCACGGTTAGTGGAAGCCTTAATTGCAGTCTTCATCTTTTGTTACTTTTTGACAGACGGCATCGCCATATCGACTACCATAAACCGGATTGTTTTCCAAGCGGCAAATAACCCGCAGACAAATAAAACAAAGCGTAACTTAAGTTCCACGTATTTTCACCCGTAAAGGTAAGGTGACCTTTAATACGCTTTAAACAAGAAGTCGTTATTAAATTTGAGCTTAAAGCATCACTGGTAGAGTTACTAGAGCTGGTTTTAGTCAAATTCATAGTATCGAGCTATTTAAAGGAAGCAAGTTTGTTGTTGTTACAAACAAACTACAAGCAATAAAGTATAGAGAAACAGTTACTACTAGCCTATTGCATACACTGGAGTTAAAGAGTTGATAAAGTGGTACTTTACATCCAATAAATTATCCATTATCGTATAAATCTACTCGACATGCGTGATTGGTTCGAGAGGAACTTCTTAGCACAAAAACCATCTGGTTCTCGACTAGCTAATTTAGAGACTAGTTTTGATCCTAATATATCCATCCAAAAGCTTAAAAGCTTTAGTCTGACAATTTCAGAGGTGTGTCATTATGCATTTTTGGGCTCGGTTCTAATATTTGTTTTCCTACTGTATCCGGCCCCATGGGTTTTAAAGATTTTTTTTTATTCCATCTTTTTGGTATTGTTTTTGATGCCGGCTACTAGTCAGTTTTTCTTTAATGCACTGCCAATATTCACTTGGTTGGCGCTATACTTTACGTCGCCTTCCTTTGGGTCTTCGCATAGGCCGCCAATTGCAGTCAAAGTGCTTCCTGCCGTAGAGACGATACTTTACGGGGATAACTTGAGTGATATTTTAGCAGCATCTACTAATATCCTATTGGACATATGTGCATGGTTGCCATATGGTATTTTCCATTTTGGTGCCCCATTTGTAGTGGCCGCGATATTATTCGTATTTGGCCCACCTACTACTTTGCGGAGTTTTGCTTTTGCATTTGGTTACATGAACTTGCTTGGTGTCATCACGCAGCATGTTTTTCCAACCGCTCCGCCTTGGTATAAAAACATTTATAACTTGGCACCTGCTCACTACGGTATGAAAGGTTCTCCTGGGGGTTTAGCAAGGATTGACCAGTATTTTGGTATTGATTTGTACACTACTGGGTTTTCGAACTCCGCGGTGATTTTTGGAGCCTTCCCATCCTTGCATTCAGGGTGTGCGACAATGGAAGCGTTATTTTTGGGATACATTTTTCCTAAATTGAGGCCGTTATTTGTCTTCTATGTGTGCTGGTTGTGGTGGTCAACAATGTATTTTACACATCATTACTTTGTTGATTTAATGGCAGGATCGGTTTTGTCGTATCTTATTTTTCAATATACCAAATACTACCACTTACCGATTGTAGGAAAAGACTTATTCGCAAGGTGGTCATATTCTGAGATCAAAAAGTTTAACATAGTCCAAAACGACCCATTATATCAAGATCCAAGTGATGTTGAAAATCTTCCCGTGACGACACAAGATAATGATGTTAACCTCACTTTTGAAATGAACTCTTTAGATGAAGTTAGTACTCCAACTCCTTCCATTTTTGATGAGATGGCCTTGGGTTCCATGTCAAGGTCCTCCGCGAACTCTATGGATACTCCTGATGACGAACAATTCAGGGCTAGTTTTGCAAATAAGGTTCATAAACAACGCTACGATTAATACTAAAACTCAAATGCAATTATATTAGGTGTTGTTCATTTATGGATTATGGTGATGACATAATGGGAAATATCCACTAATAAAATAATAAGAACTAAATCACCTAAAGCTGCAAATGTAACTTACGAATCCTAAGATTCATAGTTCCATCGTTGCAAGATTAAAAGCCTGGTTTGACATATGCATTTCTTTAAAATATGGGTTTATCCGTCGCCCTGAAATCCTCTAGGCGTCTTACCAATTATATTATATCTAATGAGAAAATTTCCCTTAACATGCTGCTCCTTGGTCTGGCGTCCAAATGTGAAATTGTTTCCAAGGCTATGCTATCTACATCATTAACTTTATACCCACCTCTACCTTATGGAATTGTATTTTAATACTACTAGCACTATATAATATATATAAATAAATTCTTTACACACGTTTCAAAGACAGCATGTAATTAAAAACATTATAATAATAATATCAGAGTTGAGTACTCATTGTGTAAAGTAAAGTGCTTAGTAGCATGCAGACTTATATTATATACAGGTGGTTATCCATTAAGTGTCCCAGGGCTGTGGCAACGGAAACGAAGTGGGTTTTATTCCCAATACTTCGAATCATCCTTAACCTTTTCCAAAATAGAGCTGTAACCCCGAGCTTTTTCTACAGAGGACGCAACATCGAGACGCTTTTTGTCATTAACTCTGATGATCGATGATCTAATAACTCTAGGATCTGTTCTCAAAGTCCTTAGAATTTCGGATTGGACAGATGCAGAAGAATCAAACATCATTAAGAAATGATAAGCTTGAAAATGTTGTTCTTGATCCTTTTTTATAATACCTGGTAGTTGTTTATTACCCATGGGTATGACCCTTCTTATAACGCCTCTATTTTGTATGATAAGTTTTCCAATGCTAGTAGCTATCTCTTTTGCTTCCTGGTTTGCAGCCAATGGATTTACAACACGTACAATAGAAACTAACTCGTATAGCATATTTAAATGAATATATGTCCTGAAGATAGATAGCGATTTAACACTTTGAGCTTAATGGTCCAAATTCATCGTACTATTCAATATCTCATTTTCATATTTTAGCCATTAACGAAAATTCTCAAAAGTTTTTGTTGAGCATTCTTGACGAATATTTGACAAAATAACTTTAATAAAACTTCTACTTCCGGCCTACCAATCCCTTAAATTAATTGAAGGATAGTTAGAGTGCAATTCTACATATTGTTTTGCTGTTAATCTACTGACAAGGAGGTGATGAACTTATTTGAGTGGGCTTTTTCAAAAAGCCTGACTCCTCAGGAAAGAGTGAAAAAGGTATGTTAAAAATAGAGCGTTACCAAATATATGTTTGATACTGACCATTTTTTGGTAGAACTTGACGGCTTTAGAAAGAACCCAAAGAGAGCTAGAAAGAGAAAAGCGTAAGCTAGAAGTCCAGGAAAAGAAGATTATCCAGGATATAAAAAAATCCGCGAAGAATGGACAAATTGGAGCTGCTAGAATTCAAGCTAAGGACTTGGTCAGGACCAAACGTTACATAGAGAAATTTGGAATGATGAAGATACAGTTGCAAGTGATATCATTGAGGATCCAGGCTGTTAGAAGTAATGACCAAATGGCAACATCTATGCGAGAGGTGACGGGCTTGCTAGCCGGAATGAATAGATCGATGAACTTACCCCAACTACAGCGCATATCTATGGAATTCGAAAAACAGAGCGACATGATGGACCAAAGACAAGAATTCATGGAGGAAGCTATAGATGAAGTTATGGGTGACGAATTCAATGATAATGCAGAAGCAGATGAGATAGTCAATAGGGTTCTTGATGAGATTGGTGTGGATCTCAGCGCCAAGCTCGAAAGTGCACCGCAAGGCATTGTAAAGGAAACATCTGCTAATGATACAAGAGTCGCAATATCGGAACATGTGGGTATCCAGGAATCCCAGCGTGCCAGAACTAATTCTAATACAGACGACGAGTTGCAAGCCAGACTGAATAGTTTAAAAAAGGTATGATGCGAATAGTGTTACAAAATCCTTTGTGCAATTGAAGCTGGTATAGCTTTGATATCAATTAATTAAAGCTTACAGCAGGTTATTTTGCCGTAAATATGTATATATTAACTTGGCGCATTGCTCTACGGATTGCTTCTCGGTTCTTAGGTGAATCTCTGGTGAGTCTGGACGTTCATAGGGACTCGATATACCAGTGAAATCTGGTATGATGCCATCTCTTGCCTTTTTATACAAACCTTTGGGATCTCTTTGTTCTGCAATTTTAATTGGCACATCTACAAAGACTTCGATAAATGGTAGTTCTGCAACTTCATGAATTTTTCTGGCTTCGTATCTGTCAATCTTGAATGGAGATATGGCGGAAGCAATTGATACTGCACATGAATCAGCAAACAGTTTAGACACTTCCGCAATTCTACGTATATTTTCACGACGGTCTTCACGGGAAAATCCGAGGTCCTTATTGAGGCCAAGACGGATGTTGTCACCGTCCAATCTATAGGCGGCTAAGCCATCGCGTAACAATATTTCTTCTAATGCACAAGCGATTGTACTTAACGTAGTTAGTTATCACCGACTTAATTACGAACGTGTTAGATAATGCTAACAAAAGTTTAAACATACCTTTTACCAGATGCGCTTAGTCCAGTTAACCAAACGGTGCATCCTCTTTGATACCGCAATTTTTCACGATCGTTCCTGGTTAATTGAGAATGCCAAAAAATATTAGTAGACATGTGTGATGTTTATCTAAGTATTAAAACTACGTTCACATCATTAGGGAATGATGCAGTTTATATATGCTTATGCTGCCACATATTTTGTTTCACTGACATAGTTGTACGAAGACATTGAGCGCGCGCCTCTTTTAATTGTTCTGATTTGATTTACCACAGTAAAAGATGCACGTGTTATGTGTCAAAAAGGCTCTTCTTCGTCTTAGACAGTCTGGCCTAGAACGTAGCTGCGAAGGGAATCACACTTAGAGAGAGATCTATGAAAATAACTATGAGTTCAAATAAATAATTAATTAATTACTAATACTAACAAATAAAAAGGAGATAATCAATTTTTTTATAGCGTATTAAAATTAACTTTACTATAGGTAGAAAAAATGTTTCATAGTTCTGCCTTAACATATCCTGTCTAAGACGTAATCTCTTTTTAGATCCGAAAATACGCATCCTTTTCTTTTGTAAAATTAAAATTATTTTCGGATGAAGTATACAACTATATTAATAAACTTTAAAGTATTAATCATTATTGGAGATAAATAAATTGATAATTATTTTTATATAAATGGATAAATAAAAATGGATAATATAAGAATAATAATATAAATATATAAAAGAATTAATTAATAATATAGGAATGCTAAAAAACTGTTCAAAATTTCACGTGCTTTTTATATATTAGTTTAGCAGTATTTTTAAGGTTTGATAAACGAACTGTTTAGTTTAATCATTAGTATTTTATTCTAATTATAGAGCGCTCCATTATGATTCTTGTTTGCGTTGCGGATATTACTTTCAGTTATGCGAATTTTAATTATGGTGTTTATTAAAATTAATTATATTTTGATCTAATTTTCTTATTGGCGGTTAATAATTTAAAAGTTTTTTATTTTTGAAACTATTGAAGGTTTTAATTTGTATTTCACTTTCCATCGTTTATCTTAAGGTGAATAGCACCACCATTTATACGTTAAAACTAACTAGTAAAATAAAAAAAATTTCTACCAAGTTTTCGAGTGAAGTTAATTAATAACATATATGTTTGTATATATATTTTAAGGTCTATACAAACTAGCTAGGTATCATGGCAACCAAATCAAGAAAGCTCTAAAATATACTCTTATAAAGTTAAACCGAAGAGACAATCTCACTTGCATGCTTTAAAATTTGCACCATATTTTGACATTCTTTCCTCCTTTGAATAGTTATGTCATTTTCTTTGGTTAGTTCTTCAATGTCCTGATTACCATATAGTTTTTCTAGTAAGACTTTCTGGATGTCGTTTTTACTTTTAACGATTAGCTTTAACATAACAGCTTTCGGAACAAGGTCCGCAACTGTTCTTTTGACAATACCAAAATAACTGTCAATCAGCAACTTAATGACTTCAGTTTCCAACGTCTCCCTCTCTGTCATTTGTCCAGTCGCCTTCAACACTGAAGGTGGTGCTTCCAAAGCAGTCAATTTTTTCTTGTTCTTAGATGTGAAGAATCCACCAAAGATTCCACTAGACGCTTTATCAGACGTAGAAGGCGCCACCTGTATTATCGTTTTTCCAGTCTTAGGATCAGTTTGCTTTGGGTGTAGTTTCTCCTCAACCATAGACATAGCTTGCGAACCTTTAAGTAAATCTGGATGCGCTGTATTAATGTAAGTTTGCTCTGCCTTAATTACATCAATAACGAATTCATTAGATGGAATGACACGTTCTTTCAAATACTGAATAAAATAGTTGGAAATCGCATCCCTTAAACCAGGATATCTGGCATACTTAGGTTGCGAAATAATTTCCCTTAAGATACGGACTAGTTCATCAAAAACCAATCCTACAAGCCTCAATGAGGGGTCTTCAAATCGCTGTATCTGTTGCTTCACTAAGACTTCGAATGCTTCGGTACCAACAAAGAGAGATGGCGCTGCACCTGAACTGTTATACATAATTGTTCTGATATCAGAATCCTTTATCTGGTCAAATGGGTCCAATGCATAGATACCGCCTTTAAATATTTCATGGAATACAAAGGATATTCTTGCACCACCAGACAACTCTTGACTTGAGAGTTCCTTTGCTTCACCATCTAATATGCCCGTATATTCCTTTGAGAAATCTGTAATCATTGATAGCACAATAGAGTTTGGTGAATCTAATGTCTCTGGACCAAGATTTAGTAGTTCAGCTTGGTACTTCTTCAAAGAAAGCTCAATCTTGTTTTTTATCTCTGGCAAAGTTTGTCTAATATGATGTAACAAAATGGAATTGAGTTTCTTTGCTAAGTATGGGGTACCGCAGTAATTTGCGTTGGAACTATATGAAGGATGGTTAGCAAAATATTTTTTTTCATCATTCAAAGCTTCCCTAATAGTTTTCTTGCTCTCTATATCTCTTTGACCTCTATTAATTACTGGAACATATCCATATCTTAGTGGAATAATCCTACCAGACAAAATATCAACAACGTCAGTGCCTTTATCCATTAAGTCAATTTTTGTAAGAACACCAATTGTTTTTGTTCCCTCCGGGTCAACCTCTCTCGCAAGTTTCAAGCCATCACTGTTCGCTAGGTCGGCATTAGCAGCGTTCACTGCAAGGATTATAGCATTTGGCTTAGAGATGTACTGCATTATCATGTTCTTAATTTGAGATTCAATATCAGCGGGTTGGTCACCCACAGGGACCTTAGTTAGTCCTGGTAAATCAACCAAAGTCAAAGTCAATACATGAGGGGAATATATTCTCAAGTTAATAGGAATTGGAGAAATTCCAGCGTTTTTTCCGGTTATCTTTTCTGTTTCGTTGACAATTTCTTGCCTAATTTGATCAAAGTTATAGAACTTCTTACCTGGAAGATGTAAAAATTCGCCCCACTCTTCAGTGTTATCTTCGACCTGGCCTACGTTTTGATCTGAACCAACATTGAGGTCCAAAAGTTCACGGTGAGCGTTCTCAGTATCCTTTTTAGTTCGTCTGTTAACCAATTGCAATATCAAAGGTCTTCTTGTTACAATACCAGATCCCCTTGGAAGGAAGTCTCGACCAACAATATTTTCCAATACTGAAGATTTTCCTGAGGACTGTGATCCGACAACAGTAATCTGCGGCAAGTCAACGGGGGATTGAGACCCTCCACCTAATGGCGCTAGCGCATCTTGTAGTTTATTGATAGTTGCAATCAAATGCTCATCCATTTCCAACTGCTATAGTATGTGTTTTGTCACTAATTTCAAGGAAGTTCCCTGAATACTATGTAGATATAAAGTCAACACTTTTCTGGTGACGAAATAACGTACGTGTAAATTGATAATATATCGCCCCTTTTATTCGATATCGTTGTTTTTTGAAGAACTTTCTGTGAAAACGTTCTATGGAGGGTAACGCTTTTTGCACCCTATTCAGGGACAAGATTGGTTACCCGGTTTTGACCCCGAAAATGCAATTGCTGGTACAGTTGGTAACTGAGCTTTCCTTTAGGATTTGCCACTAACACACGAAGCGTGAACGATAAGGAGCGTTGCAAAACGGGACTTCAAATTTTAAGTTTTTAACCATACAACTGCTGCCGTACTAGCTGTTGTACTGCTCGATTTACATCATTACTCTGAGTATTCCGAGAATATTGACACCAGCAGAGTTGGGTTCCTTAGAAACTCTATTCACTGAGCTGAAGATTGAAGAGGACCTATACTTCACAGACTTACGTGCTCAAAATCGTAAGTTATCAACAAGCAAAGGGATTAAGTCTAGGTTCCAAAATTACAAATACCCATATTTGCGTAATAGCATGAGTCAGCAGAAAGTTTATGGTGTGACAGGCCCAATATCAACAGATGGGCCTACTGCGGCGGAAAATAAGTTGAATGATGAGTTGATCCAAGAGTTAAAGAGAGCTGGGACCTTTGAATCAGAGGAAGAAACGGCAAATAGAGTAAAAGTATTGGAAGTATTACAACAATTGGCCCAGGAATTTGTGTTTAAGGTATCTAGGAAGAGAAACATGTCTGAAGGTATGGCCAGGGATGCTGGTGGTAAAATCTTCACGTTTGGATCTTACAGATTAGGCGTACATGGCCCAGGTTCTGATATTGATACATTAATAGTAGTTCCAAAGCACGTTACGAGGGAAGATTTCTTTACTGTGTTTAATGATATTTTAAGGTCGAGACCGGAGCTGGATGAAATTGCCCCTGTTCCAGAAGCTTTTGTGCCTATTATTAAGATAAAATTCAGCGGTATATCAATTGACCTTATTTGCGCACGCTTGGATATCCCACAAGTGCCATTGAACTTGTCGCTAAGCGACAAGAACTTATTAAGAAACCTCGATGAAAAGGATTTAAGAGCGCTAAATGGTACCAGAGTTACTGACGAGATATTAGAATTGGTACCAAAACCGGCCGCCTTTAAGGTTGCGTTAAGAGCTGTGAAATTATGGGCACAGAATAGAGCTGTGTATGCTAATGTTTTTGGATTTCCCGGAGGTGTTGCTTGGGCTATGCTTGTTGCTAGAATTTGTCAACTCTACCCCAATGCTTGCAGTGCTGTAATTATTGCCAGATTTTTTCACATTTTAACAAGATGGAACTGGCCACAGCCGGTTCTTTTAAAACCAATTGAAGATGGGCCATTGCAGGTGCGTGTTTGGAATCCAAAAATTTATTCACAAGACAGGTCACACAAGATGCCTGTTATCACGCCTGCATATCCGTCGATGTGCGCCACCCACAATATAAGTGAATCAACGAAAAAAGTTATTTTAAGTGAACTACAAAGAGGTATTGAGGTAACTACAGATGTATTTTCAAACAAGAAAACGTGGGCGGATTTGTTTCAAAAGCATGACTTCTTCTATAAATATAAATTCTACCTCACAGTCATGGCCTCTACTAAGGGAACTGATGAGCAGCATCTAAAATGGAGCGGACTGGTCGAGAGTAAGTTAAGGCTATTGGTACAAAAACTCGAAGTTCTATCTGGTATTAACTTGGCTCATCCATACACCAAACCATTTGAGTCGACATATGCTTACGATACTGAAGAACAGTATAAGGAGATATTCGACAATTACGGGACACATAAGACAGAAGATGTTTTGAAAAAATACACGCAAATAACAGATGAAAATAGGGATGATGAATGTCTGAAAGACAAAGAGAAGGTGCATATAACCACCATGTATATCGGCTTGAATATAGCCGTTGATGAGAAAAAGAAGATTGATATTCACGTTCCGTGCCAAGATTTCTTTAACCTGTGCCGTTCTTTCCAGGAATATGAAGACACAGAGACTTTTTCATTGGTGATCAAATATGTCAAGTTATATGACTTACCAGATCATGTCTATGATGCTAACGATCACAGGCCCGTAAAGCCAAGTAAAAAGAGGAAGAATGAGAAGGCTGGAAAAAAAGCAAAACGGCCTAAGTCAAGTTCTGCAGCGATCCCCGAAGGGGAAGATAGTACAATTGCCGATGGATTTACGGTATCAGAAGAGCCCCATTCTTTAACAACTTCAAAATCAGGGGCAGAAGTGTCTGTCGCTGCTGGTGGAGCAATGAACTAGCATCACTAGCCGCCATAAACAAAAAATAGACGAAATAAATAGAAAATATTAGTTAACGCATCTTATTTTTCTTACAGGTTATTACGTACAACTTACCGACAATGAAAAAACACCACAAGTTTTACATTCGTAAATTATCTTAGAATTTGACAAATTATTGCTTTTTAGGTTGCACAGAAGGCAAGCAAAAAGGAAGCGTCTGACGGAAGACTGTGGAGCGAAGCCACATCTACACTGAAAACAGGTGCATGAGGTAAACTATACCTTTATCGCTGTCGTTCCACTTACTAGGGTCTTTCTTCTTCGCTTGTTACGCCACACTTAAATCATTAGGAGCGAATACTAATGACTGTAATTCTATGACTAACCGTTATATAAAAAGGTGTTATTTAAATACATTGTATCAATAAAATAGCGTTAAAGATTCAAATTCAGGAGCTAATTTCCAGTAATTGGTCTTAATATTCACCGATATACTAGTGGGTTTTTCAACATCTTAGATGCCATCGACGATACTGTCCCATCTCAACTTGTTGAGAAAGGAGGATGATAAGGAAATAGACGCTGCGAGTGCCAGCGATGTTGAGGCGGCAGAGCACTTTGTTGCTGAATTAGATAAAGGTGAAAAGAGGTTGGGTATTATATCAAGCATTGGTCTGATATGTAATAGAATGATGGGTACCGCTATATTTGTTGTGACTTCGGACATCTATAAATTGGTAGGGTCTGTTGGTTTGACCTTGATACTTTGGGTAGTTGGTGCTGCGATAGCGTTGACTGGGCTTTATGTCTATATGGAGTTTGGTACCGCCATACCTCGTAATGGAGGAGAGAAGAATTATTTGGAACACATTTTTAAGAAACCAAAATTCTTAGTGACATCGCTGTACGCTTCTTATGCATTCTTCCTCGGTTGGGCAGCCGGGAATTCATTGATTGTTGCTCGGATGTTTCTAATAGCAGGTAATGTTGAACTTACGACGTGGAATGAACGTGGTGCTGCAGTTGGAGTGATGTTTTTCTTTTTTCTTATTAACTCTATTAATGTGAAGGTTGGATTGTATTTTCAGAACATTCTCGGCGCATTTAAGGTGCTGACTATTATATTCATTCCAATTGTCGGTATAGTTGCTCTTTGTGGTGGTATAAAAAATGCAGCAGGTACAAGTAACTTTCACAATGCCTTCGAAGGTTCTGGAGATGCCACTACATATGGAATAGTTAACGCTCTGTACAATATCATTTGGGCTTTTGTTGGTTACTCTAACGTCAATTATGCTTTGGGAGAGGTAAGAAATCCTGTTAGGACTCTAAAACGGGCTGGTCCAATATCCTTAATATTATTGAGTATACTTTATCTTCTTGTTAATATTGCTTATTTTGCTGTTGTTCCTAAAGAAGAAGTGCATAGTTCCGGAGTTCAGATTTCAATAAATTTCTTCAGAATTGCGTTTGGGGAGGGGGCAAAGAGGGCAGGTGCTGTTTTTATTGCTTTAAGCGCTCTAGGTAATGTTTGCTCTGTGAGTTTCTCACAAGCAAGAATCATCCAGCAGTTAGGTAGAGAAGGTGTTTTGCCATTTTCTAATTTCTTTGCAAGTTCGAAACCTTTCAATTCTCCATTGGTTGGTTTATTCCAACATTTTGTTGTTTGTGTTATAACGGTTTGTGCTCCACCAGCTGATGGGTATGTTTATTTCTTAATTTTGAACTTGATTAGTTATCCAATGAATATCATAAACACTGCAGTTAGTGGAGGTTTATTATGGATATACTGGCAACGTCGTCAAGGTAAAATAGAATGGGATCCACCGATTAGGGCAGGTGTCTATGTAACTACAGCTTTCCTCCTGGCGAACATATATTTGGTATTCGCTCCCTATATTCCTCCGCCTGCTGATATGCGTCTCGATCAAACTTTGCCTTACTGGACTCACTGCGTTTTAGCATGGGCTATCTTTGGTGTTGGTGCTATTTACTGGTTTGTTTGGACTCGCATATTACCAAAGATTGGTGGTTACAAATTGGTATATTCAGAGGTACTTGGTGAAGACGGATTTTGGAGAAACAAGATTTTAAAGCAGTATGATGATAAACCCCCTGTGGAAGTTGAAAACTCTGCGGAAGCTTCAGCTTATTCGAGAAAGACAATGGAGTTATCGCCTGAGAACTCTTTAAATAACTTGGCAACGAAGCAACGTAATTAAAGCGCATATATAAATTAATATTGAGAAAATTTGCTTAAATATTTAATGAACCGGATTGAATTGATTAACTCGTATTTAAATTTAAAATTGCACTTACGAGTTCGAAAATAAAAATACAAACAACTCTTGTTAATGCAAAAATGATACGCACGTTATTAAAACACCATAAACGTTATTTAAACTATATTCTCCTCATAGTAATTTACCTTCTTAAGTAGTCTCTTGGTTTATACTGTATGCCTATTATAGGTTGCAATACTTTCGGTAATAGTTCTACTGCATCGCCTTGAAAACCCCATGTATGCTTATCATTTCTAATGTCATCTATATTTTGGATATCCGTATTAAAAATAGCTACGTGTCCACCGCTTTTCTTTACTCTTTCTACATAACCCATAGCTGGCCAAACCTTTCCACTCGTTCCAATTACAAAGACTAGATCGACTTTTCCTCCTGTAGAAATAAATTGGTCCACTTTATCCATCTGACAGAGCGGCAAAGACTCTCCATACCACACCACACCTGGTCTTAGGAGGCCTTGGCATTTGGGACAAAGTGGAAGGCCTTCTTTTACATCTATTTGGGGTAATGGTTCGAAATCAGAAGAATTTGTCAAATCGTCAAGGAGAGTGCTAGTCTTGTATTCACCTTCTCTATTAACTTTCAATCTTTTCACAGACTGTTTTCCTATCAGATCACTTCGTGTTGAACATGGCTTTAGCTTTGGTGCTTCCCTTGGTACGACCTCTCGGAGAATAGGAGTCAGAAATAGGCTTTTATCGTTCCTTCCAGTAAAGCTGCAATGGAATTCAGTACATCTGTAATCGAATAAACTACCGTGTAATTCAACCTCAGTTTCTGATGGTAAACCTGCACGTTTTAGAAGACCATCAACATTTTGACTTACTATTAAAATGTCTTTGTTAGCATCCTTTAACCTTTTACTTAGCTCTGCCAATGCAAAATGACCATTGTTTGGTTTTGCCTTCATAGCAGTATACCTCCTAGCAGAATAAAATATCCATACAAGGCTAGGATTATCATGAAAGGCTTCTGGAGTTGCTAGATCTAACGAGGTAAAACCTCTCCATGTGCCTTTCATTGATTGGAATGTTGGGATGCCGGAGGACGCGGATAAGCCTGCTCCCGCTACACACAGAATTTTTTTTGCATGCTTTATGTGTTTTTCAAATTGCAGAAGAGGATCACTTGCAGACATTTAGCATATCATTCTAAAATGCGAAGCTTGTAGCTAACTTGCCTTTTATTACCTTTTACCTGACGTTTAAACATATATATCCGAATCACATATCATTAAGAACGAGAAGTTAAAACAAAAAATTGTTACGCCAAAAATTCATGTTTGACAGTCCACTATTGCAGCTTGTTACAGCCGTTATGGATGGTATACAATTTGACAAACCAAGACAATCATAAGTACTAAGCAAGAAAATTACCGCCGAAGATATATAAAATTATAGAAATGCCACTAAGAGAGAAGCTTAAGGTATTACTTGATGGCGTATTTGAATTGCGAGAGGAGAATGGTATGAAGATTCTACCAATTTTTTATACTTTACCTTTAAGAAAGGACTACCCAGATTACTATAAAATTATAAAAAAGCCCTTAAGTTTGGCTACCGTGAAAAAGAGGTTAAACCACTATGAAAAGGCTCAAGAGTTTGTTATTGACTTAGTAAGGATTACTTGGAACGCAAGAACGTATAATACAAAGGAATCTGAGATATACCACTATGCATTAATCATGGATCGATATATCAGAGAACATATTATACCACAGATTGAACGCGAAATAGAACATGTGACTTATCCATATTTAGGCCCACTTCCTGACGAACAACCTTTGCCGGGTGTTCCTATAGCAGATGATGACGATGAGAATACCAGCGCTATGAAAGACGAATCAGTTGTTCCAGAGATAGTAGAAGAAAAGGATGCTACTGCTGATGAGGAAGACCAAGAAGCTTCTGTTGCTCCTGATGACGAAGAGGACGACGAATATCGAGAAAAAAAGAGAGTGAATAAACTCAGATTACCGAATATTACTCCAACACCTTCAGCTGTAAGTAAATCTACTACACCGCAGCCTTCCTTACAAAGACATCAAGTTACGAAAGCGCATACGAGACGTGGCAGGCCTCCTGTAATTGATCTACCTTTTGAGCAAAGGATTAAGAATGTTTTGAAGAATTTAAAGAGAGAATTTTTGTCCGCCACAAGAGAATTATTGACGTCTCGTTTCGATAAATTACCTGATGAAGAAAGAGAACCGCAGTATTATACGGTTATTTCAAATCCTTTGTCTTTGGATGATATCAAGAAACGTATTAAACAACGGAAGTATAAAGATTTCCAGGGGTTCGAGAATGATATAAGATTGATGTTGAATAATTACAGAATGTATCATAGGTCTCAGCCTCAAGAAATGAGGCGCGCCGCTGAATTCGAAACAAAGTTTAATGAATTTGCAAAATATGAATTGTCTAGACCCGATGAAGATTTTATGACTGATGGAGAATTAAAGTATCCATTAAATCAAATTGAATTAAATGGCAAGACGTATAAAATTGGGGATTGGATTTTACTACGTAACCCAAATGATGAAACAAAACCAACTGTTGCCCAAATTTTCCGGTTTTGGCATACGAATGATGGCAGACGTTGGTTGAATTGTTGCTGGTACTTAAGGCCAGAACAAACTGTCCATCGTGTAGACAGATTATTTTATAAAAATGAAGTGGTCAAGTCCGGACAATACAGAGATCACTTAGTGGAGGAAATTATCGGTAAGTGTTACGTTTGTCATTTTACAAGGTATCAACGTGGTGATCCGGATCTAGAATTAGAGGGACCATTGTTTGTCTGTGAGTATAGGTACAATGAATCTGAAAAAGTATTCAACAAAATCAGAACATGGAAAGGTTGCTTGCCCGAAGAAGTGCGTGACATTGAAGAGCCAACATTCCCAGTTATTGGCAGAAAGTTTTTTAAGTATGAGTCTCCAATCAAACACCTTTTGCCACCCAATGCTACTGTGAATTCCCCCATACCACAGCCAACGGAAGGTGTTGTGAATGCCCCTCCATTGGTTGGGGCTGTCTACTTAAGACCTAAGGTGAAGAAAGATGATTTAGGAGAGTACTCGACATCTGATGACTGCCCTAGATATATCATTAGGCCTGGTGATCCACCAGAGCCTGGTAAGATCAATTCAGAAACGGGGACTATAATAACAAACTCGCAGACTGCAAGTGTTTTACCGAAGATGAATATGTCCACTCCCCGACTATCATCATTGAATCGGAATGGTAGCTATTCTAGTTTGGTTGGTAGAAATGGCAGCCCTACATCATTACCGAGATCTACACAGTACTTCCCACCAGTTCCAAATGGAGACTTAAGGACACTACCTATAGTTCAACAGGTACCTAAGCAAGGTCTTATCAACGGTCAAGTGTTATCTAACAAAGGTGGGATACCTGCAACTCCTATCAATTCTAATGCTACGTCTGGTACTGTAAACGGAAGTACTCCTGCATATCAGCCACCTTCAATTATCAACAATTTAGCCGCTCAAGCTAGAACAAATAACTCTGTACTGGGTAACATTGTTGTTGATACACCTGGAGCATATACTTTACCATTATCTATTACTAAAAATGTGGAAGTTCTCCAAAGAACTGACTATAATAACCAGGTTAGAAGGTTAGGTAAGGAACAGGTACCTAAGAAAAGGAAGTATAAAGGTGAAGTTTTGTGGTTTAAGGGAGCTAGTGTTGTATGCTACGAACGATTGCTAAATAGTGGTGGTGATATGGAAGTACCATTGAATAGATGGTTTAAGAAGCGGAGGAAACTGGACTACGAAGAAGTTGATGAAGAAGTCGGTGACGGAACGCAAATAGAAAATGGTAGTAATGATGACTACGATGATTCCCAAGACGAGCAGAATGAATTGCCTGGTACTTTTCCAATGGGCTTGAGGCCGAGTGCCAAGTATATGTCTTACAAGATTTGTTCCGGACATTGTTAAGGTCACTTATACTACCTGTTTTTACTGTGCAAGAATTTTCGTTTTTGACTCTGCTTTAAATCTTTTTTGAACCAAAAATTTAACAGCAGTCAGGGTAGTGGAAAATTAGTAGCTATATACTAAATAATCAATTTAATGCTAGATGTATAATCCGGAAAAAAAAACTTCAATGTAATATTTACATATATATATATATATGCGTGTGTCTAGAATTCGGTAAGTACAAACTAAACTCTGCGAACCTCTTTAAGTTGCTAGTATCCCTATTAATTTATCCATGTCTGACTTTGATAAGTACTCTACTCCGTTATCATCTCGCTATGCATCCGAAGAAATGTCCTCTCTTTTCTCATCGAGAAACAGGTTTTCAACCTGGAGGAAATTATGGTTAAATCTAGCTATTGCTGAGAAGGAATTGGGCCTTACTGTCATCACTAATGAAGCTATTGAGCAATTAAAGGAACATTTGCACATTTCTGATGAGGAAATTATCGCTGCATCTAAGCAAGAGGCTATTGTGAGACACGATGTTATGGCCCATGTTCATACATTTGGGGAAACATGTCCCGCAGCTGCTGGTATCATCCATCTAGGAGCAACTTCCTGTTTTGTAACAGATAATGCAGACTTAATATTTTTGAGAGATGCGTACGATATTATCATCCCAAAGTTAGCCAACGTTATTGACAGGTTAGCTAAATTTGCTCTTGAATACAAGGACTTGCCAGTTTTAGGGTGGACCCACTTCCAGCCTGCTCAATTGACTACCTTGGGCAAGAGGGTTACTCTATGGATTCAAGAACTGCTTTGGGATTTGAGAAACTTTGTGAGAGCAAGAAACGATATTGGATTCCGTGGTGTTAAAGGTACCACAGGTACTCAAGCTTCATTTTTGTCTTTATTTCATGGTGACCATGAAAAGGTAGAAGCTTTGGACAAGAGAGTAGCTGAATTATTAGGTTTTGATATTGTTTATCCAGTCACTGGCCAGACTTATTCTAGAAAGGTTGACATAGATGTTCTTGCTCCTTTGTCCTCCTTTGCTGCAACTGCTCACAAGATGGCCACTGATATTAGGTTATTAGCCAACCTGAAAGAAATAGAAGAGCCTTTTGAAAAATCTCAAATTGGATCATCCGCTATGGCTTACAAGAGGAATCCTATGCGCTGTGAACGAGTATGTTCACTAGCGAGACACTTAGGTACCTTGTTTAGTGATGCCGTGCAGACTGCTTCAGTGCAGTGGTTCGAAAGAACTCTAGATGACTCTGCTATTAGAAGAATATCTTTACCTAGTGCGTTCCTTACCGCCGACATCTTATTAACTACTTTGTCTAATATATCATCCGGGTTGGTTGTCTACCCTAAGGTCATTGAAAGAAGGATTAAAAGTGAATTGCCTTTTATGGCCACAGAAAACATAATTATGGCTATGGTTGAAGAAGGAGTTTCTAGACAAGAAGTACATGAGGCGATCAGGGTTCTGTCCCACCAGGCCGCTGCTGTTGTAAAAGAGGAGGGTAAAGACAATGACCTTATTGAACGCGTCAAGAATGATGAATTTTTTAAACCTGTCTGGAATAAGCTGGATATGCTATTAGATCCATCTACTTTCGTTGGTAGAGCTCCCCAACAGGTTGAGAAGTTCATCAACAATGATGTGGCTGATGCATTGGCTCCTTTTCAAGAGAAAATTAATGATGCAGTTGTTAACTTGAGTGTATAAACCAATCAATGTAGCTCATGCTTTTACCAAATTTGACGAAGTTTTTATCCGATAGATAATTGTTTTTTATATTCCATGTTCATTTATTTGTTTATCCAATCTGTCCAACGTAAAAGCATTCCACTTGTGTAACCTAACAAAAAGATTTTGATCATTCGTTAATTCGGTTAGGTTTTTCGGAATTTTTAATGAGTTACCTCTTAGATAACTTCCACTTACCATAGTTGAAAAGGTTGATCCTGGTTCCTCATTTTGTTTCAAGATTCTAAGCATCTCATCTTTTCTTTCGCGTTTGATAAATTCAATCATATTGCTAAATGCTCCGGATATAAACTTCCAGTTCTTTGATATGACATCCATTGCCAGGTCTTGATTTCTTGTATCTATAGTTAGCACTAAACAGTAGCGTCTTTCATTGCCCCTAGCATAGGGGTCTTCAAGTTTAAAACCAACAGATAGATTTAATCCCTTTGTATTATCATAGAATAATAATGGTGATTCATCATAACTAACAGTCTCCTCGCTAAATATTTTCTTTATTAATGATGCCAAAAACTGAAACCTTACCGCCGAATAATGTGTGGAAACGTAATGACTCCCGTTTATCACGCTTCTCATTGACTTACAGTTATATTCCCCAGGTATATATATTTGACAAGATTCGCAATAAGAATCTGTTGGGTAATTTGGTAGAAGTAGCTTTTCACATTCTGATGTAGTTTTCGCACACTGAGTAACTAGAAGCACTTTAGGGCCATGCTTATCACAAAAATGAGTTAATGAAATAAGTAAACTAGTCATTATGGCAATTGTAATTGTTCTACAGCGCTTTAGCTGCTGCGCGGAGGCCTTCTACTGTTGCTAGTTCCTGACAAGAACTTTGTGATAAGCATTTAGAATTTAAATTTCTTTTACGTCGGTATAAACAGATTTCCTAAAACTCATCTTAAACGCACCAACCCTTAATCATCATTAATAGTTCGAATCACTAGAATAACATGTGCACTAATTCATCATATCTATTACTTGTATGTGGATGTTGCAATTAAAGCTTTTTGAGGGCTCTTATACTAATATTATTACTTTATAGCGAAGGCTTCGGCACCTGCGATCCATTTCAATATGCAATGTTAGCTTGATACGTGGTGACAATATCCAGGGAACGAAGTGGAAGTTATTTCCATGTTACCTCATATTAGAGGACACTTCAGGGGAAATAGTTTATGTCAGTGAGGTTCAGACGGGCGCGCACACTAGTTTACGTTTCAATGAGCTCCCATTATTGGAGAATGCCGTACAGACATTCGTTAGCTTGGAGGTTGTAGCTCAATTACCTTCACCCGAGTTCCCAAAAAATGACTGGGTAGTCCTGTGTTCTTATAGTATTGATTTTAACAGTTTGACATATGTTGGAAAAACTCACCCCTTAAGCAACGTACCTGGAATTAACGTTCCTATCTTTGAATTTAATGATGGCTATTATGCATTGACACCAATACCATACGAAGAACCGACCAATACTCCTATAAAGCTGCAGACCAAGAAAAGCATTACATTTAACTCTCTTTTGAAATTAGGAAGGATGTTGGAGTATCTCTCACAGGTGAAGCTCGAATCACGGAAGTTTGCATATGATCTCCAATTCCTTATACAAGAGTTGCACGAGGAAGAGATGGATATGGCGATAAAATCTACTTTAATGGATTTAGAATATCAAAATGAAAGGAAATTAGCGGTATTGGGATCACTGAAAAGATGTGTACTACAAATCTCCCCAAAACCTGAAGAGGAGGAGCCCTTCGATAATGATTACGGTTCCATGTATTCAGAACTTGTACAAAAGAAACATCGCATTTTAAATCTCCAGGAACGCAAATTCAAGAAACTCATTGATATCTTCACTAATACAACCCTATTCCAGAGCCCATATGTCATTCTACATGCCGCTGACGCGGACTCTCCGTACAATATTTCACTAGAGAAATTAGATTTACAGACCATATTGCACACAGATAATAGGATATCTATGAATACAATGCTTGGCTATTATCTGCTATTTATTAGTATCCTAGCTCGCAAGATATGCTACATTCCACTACCCTATAGCTTAGCATATTATGGTAGTACGTCTGTTATCAATAATACTTTGCCATTATATCTCACCTTATCGCCTACCCAACAGCAGATAGAGAGTTTTTCAACCGCCATAGACTTATTTAATATGGACATAATGCAGGTTAAACAGTATTTGTATAACCGTCGTGAGTAAGTAGTTGCCAATCGAATATACTAAGTGGTAAATTATGCAACAATTCACAAGTCAATGCGATCATTCTTTAGATCTATCATAATATATGTCCAAAATATCTTTAACTATGTTAACTTTCGACCATCTTAAATATGGTAACATGTAAGCCACCCTTGTGATGAGGTTGAAAAATTTAAGACCGAGAACTTGGATTGCAATGGCCCTGTATAAGCTCTGCAAGACAATCGAACTGTGTAGCTCTTGCAGAAACCTGTTATTTTATCAACTGATGCTCGTACCTAATAAAACACACGTCTGCAGAAAGGCATACCTTGTTTAAGAAATGAAAGATCGAAGAAGAGGAGGATTAGATAGTAATTCATACTCGTAACTTACCTACCCAATTGCTTTGACAACTTTCCGAGAAGATTACCTTAACAAAGATACATCATCCCCCTGCAAGCTGATAGTGAAACATTCCGAACGATAAACAACCCAATTCGCTTTTAAAATTTTATTAATTTGTCAACCAGTTGCAGTGTCTGTATAGCTGTTCGGAAATTTTATGTCCTGTAGATCTCCTATCTATCTTCCTATCTATCTTGACGTAGAACATGTTAAGTTCCACATAAAAGGAGTGTCATTTCATGTGTCATATACTGAAGAAAGAAATCTGAGGCCATCATTATTGCCTACGAAGATAAGTATTAGCCTCACCTTTACTGATATTGTTCTACTGGTTTAGGAACAGTTAGCGTTATTAGACAATCTTGCAACTAGCGACGAGCTGAATATCGACTACTTAACACTCAGTTTTAGAGTTAGATGGGGACTTTAAACAATATAACGAGATATATACACGTAACAGAGGCCCGACAAGTATTAAAACTGACTTTACGCTAAAAAACGCCGACATACTGGATCATATGAATTAGTTTCACGAATACACCAGTCGTCATTTGATTATATAAAATGTCTGATAAACTAAGGAGTTACATAAACCAACTCATAACAACTCCTTACCCTGCTCTTCGTGGGCCATATCTTCTTTCTTCTCAGAACCAGCTCCCTTTTCGTCTAATTCTTCTTCCATGCCTTCCTTTGACCCAGGTGCATTTGGCCTATGACCTCCGACCTGTAGCAGTGGAGAGTTAGGTTGCGTATCAACTGGATCCATAAAAGCGTGCTTGATTATGCGAGGATGCCTAAAATCCCTTATGTCAAGTTCAACCGTTCGCCCAGCACGTTTTGCATACATTTTGTGTAATGCATCACCCTGAAGCTTTTCAATGTCCCGAAGCTGCTGCTCAATGCTTTTCTCGCTCATAACATATTATTATCTCAAATTGCTAAGGTAGAACTATGGGCTTCAAGAACTTACAACACATTGGCTCCCTCTATATATAGTTGTAGCCCCACGTACAATGTTATCATCGAGTTATGTAACCATAAATCTCTCAAGATTAAGGGGTGTGTACCTGCGAATGTGGGCACAGTTGACATTCTTACCATTTTTTCCTTGTAATCGTAATTGGCGATATCGTATTAATTCTACCTCATGTACAATACAAATTGAACATGTACGTTAGAGTTTTTGGCGTTCCTCGCTGACTTTAAAGATCAAAGTACTTTCTAGGTTTCAGGATGCCAGTGGATCATGTATTTATACTTAACTTTCTGAAACAGCTAAACTGTGAAGAATATACTGATATATTTCTATCATATGGTATTGCAAGCAAAGAGGATGTTAAATACTTAGATCAAGAGATATTAACCGAAATCGGGATCAGTAATATCGGTGATAGAATTCGAATTTTGAATAAATGCAAGACATGGAAGCAGAGCAATGAAAATTCTGAGAAGAATTCATGCGATGAAATTAATAAAATAATTGAAAAAATAAATGGACTTACAACTGGTCCTATGACAATTAATGAGGAGTTGGTGACAGATAAGCATTCTGTGATATTTATTTTAAATGATGGTTCTGCCAAACAGGTGAATGTTAACGGTTGTTTTAATGCCGACTCAATAAAAAAGAAGCTGATAAAAAGGCTTTCGTCAGAATTTACTGCGAATTCACAACCTGGTGAGGGAACAACATCCCAGGACTACGATGTATTTGTAGTAGACTACTCAAAAAATGTTTTACATCTACTATTTGATGTTGAGTTGGTTACTATATGCCATTCCAGTGACCGCCTTGAAAAGAATAGACTAATATTTGTTTCTAAGGATCAAACTCCTAGTGATAAGGCTATCCTAACCTCGAAGAAACTGTATTTGAAGACAATGAGCGTATATAACCAGCTTGGCTCAACTTCAAATATTTTGCAGGGGCCCGATAGCTATAATGGCAGCAACTCAGTATCTAATAGCCCACATACTTTAAGAATCGACAGTAATAAGGGTAAGATACGCCAAATATTCAACCAAAGACCACCGAGCGAGTTGATTTCTACCAACCTTCCCGAATATTTTCCTCATACAGACTTTAAGAGACTACAAAAAACAATTCGCAGTTCCTTTCGTGAATCTGTCCGTCAAAGCATGTTAAGACCAGGCGCACCATTGCCAGCGGGTAATAATGTTGGAAGTATCCTATTCAATAACAATAGCGCTGTAGATAAAGCGCTACTACAAAGTTTGGAACACAATATTCCACAAGAGAAACCAGCACACAAAGTGTTACGTGAAGAAGTACCATCGTCTCCAGCAAATCATGGCTCGAGTGATGCTGTTAGCCGCATCGATCTTATGAACACAGATTCAGAAGATGAAAACGAAACCGATGATAATACTGTTTCTTTACCTACCAAAGTTGTCACTCCGAAATCGTGGTTAAAGGGAGCTAGAATCGGTTCAGGTAGTTTTGGAGCGGTATATTTGGGCATGAATGCACAGACAGGCGAGCTCATGGCTGTTAAACAAGTAGAATTACAACCGACAGCTGTTATGGCACCTGCAGAAGATAAAAAGGGCGAAACACCAAACACAAATGCTGTTGTAAAAAATTCCCAAATACATAGAAAAATGATAGATGCTTTGCAGCATGAGATGAACCTGCTTAAAGAATTGCACCATGAGAATATTGTGACGTATTATGGCTCTTCACAGGAGGGAGGTAATCTGAATATTTTCCTTGAATATGTGCCAGGTGGATCCGTTTCTTCCATGTTAAACAGTTACGGGCCCTTTGAAGAACCACTTGTTAAAAACTTCACAAGGCAAACTTTGATCGGTTTGTCCTATCTGCACAAGAAAAATATTATTCATCGTGATATAAAAGGAGCCAATATTCTGATCGATATTAAAGGTTGCGTTAAGATAACAGATTTTGGTATTTCCAAGAAGTTAACTCCATTAAATAAAAAACAGAGTAAAAGAGCATCACTGCAGGGTTCTGTTTACTGGATGGCACCTGAAGTTGTTAAACAAGTTGTCACTACAGAAAAAGCTGATATTTGGTCCGTTGGCTGTGTGATTGTTGAAATGTTTACTGGTAAACATCCGTTCCCGGACTTCTCACAAATGCAAGCAATCTTTAAGATTGGTACCAACACTATCCCAGAGCTTCCTTCCTGGGCCAGTTGCGATGCAAAGGCCTTTTTGCTCAAAACCTTTGAGTTGGATTACAAAAAACGCCCTAGTAGTGTTGAATTATTGCAGCATGAGTGGTTAGACACAACTCTAGTTATGTAGGCGCCTACACATGAGTTTACCGTATATAGCTACTTTTAACTCGACCTTATTTTGAAGGACAGAATTCCTACAAATAAATGACTATTCACTAGCGTCTATTGGTTACATCTTTGAATCATAAACACCTACCACTCTTATATGTCATTTACTTCACAAAGGCAATTCCAACTCTTTGAGAGTACTCCGATTAAAGATCCGTATTTTGGCAGTGAATCGCCCTTATACTCTGACACGACATTATCAGCGGTTGCACCCTTGGGAAATGGTGTGATTGCAACTGCAGTGAAGTCAGCCTACATTCAAGTCATAGATCTGAAGACATCGTCTGTGATATCTGAATTCAAGGCTTTTTCTGATAATTTTCAAATAACGTACATGGAACATGTGTTAAATGACTTTTTGGTGAGTGTCGGTGAGTGCGTTGGTCAACCAAGCTCAATAAAGGTCTGGAACCTGCAAAAGAAGCCTAAAAGTGAATTTGAATTCCATACTACATGTACAATAAAAAATGGAAATAACACTTTTCCCATCTCTGCGATTAGCATTTCTTCAGACCTATCATGTATTGTTATAGGGTTTGTAAATGGCCGAATTATTCTAGTCAGAGGAGATCTTTATAGGGATAGGGGTTCAAGACAAAGAGTTATTTACGAAGATGCAAATTCAGAGCCAATTACGGGGCTGTTTTTGAGAAATGATAATACATTATGTTTTACCACTACACCTTCTAAAATCCAAGTATTTCGCACTACAGGCAGGAATAATGGCGAGCCCGAAAGGATTCTTAACGATCGGTCAGGGGCAGACCTCAATTGCAGCTATTTTAATAAATCCACCGATGAGCTTCTTTGTTGTTTGAATGATTCGATAGACTTTTACAAGGCTACCGGGGAGAAGCGATCTCTCGTAATGGACGTACCTTTGAAGAAAAGAGTCTTTTTAATTGACAGTGACCACATCTTACTGGTTTGTGGAGTCTCATCATCAAATATTACGTCGCTAAGCATGAATAATCCCGCAACAGTAACAAATAGACTCCTATTGTTTGATGTAAAAAATAAAATCATCGCTATGAATTTATTACTTGCAAGTAATATTGTAAAAGTCTATGGGGATGTTATAAACGATACCTATTCAACATATCTAGTTACAACGGATGGAGTTATTAATAAGATCACAGAAAAATCAGTGGAGAAACAGATTAAGATAATAACTCAGCGTGAAGAGTTTTCGATTGCCTTACAAGTTGCAGAGCAGCATTCTGCATCAGCGCTTCGCATCCAAGAAATAAGGAAACAATATGGTGACTATTTATATAAGAAGAACCTGAAGGAAGAGGCTGTAGCTCAATATGTGCAATGTCTAGATGTCACAGAATCTAGTGAGATTATTTCCAAATTTGGAATTCAAAAGTCTTCGAGAGCTGATGATTCTAAAAATTTGGCTACATATATTTGGTCTATGATTAAGCAAAATAATTCAAATGCTGATCATGTCACATTGTTATTAATAATTCTAATAAAATTAAAGGATACCGAGGGCCTAGTTTATTTCATTTCTCACTTTAGCCGAACAGGGGAATTTATTGAAGCAGGCGAGACAGAAAGTGAATGGTTGGTTGATGATGAAAGCTATTTCTACTCCGATAAGACCCTTTTTGATTTGGACACTATACTACAGTTATTAAAGGACTCAACGCTTGATAAACTGGCTTTCAAGCTAGTACACAAATTTTCCAAAGATCCGCTCCAAATTGTCGACGTAATTTTAAATACGTTGGATGATCCTCATTCGGCATTAAAATACATTAAAACCTTGCATATAGATGATACGCTTCGTGTTATGATTGAATTTTCCAAGATTTTATTACAGAAGCTCCCTAACGATACTAATGCGTTATTGATTGAAGTTTTCACTGGAAGGTATCAAAGAGCAGCATGTAAGGTTGATATACTTCAAGAAAAGAGGATTATATCATTGAATAACCCTGTTTTTCACAGTTATAAAGCTTTCGTTACTTACATGAATTTGGGATCTAGCGATCATTCAAGTTTAGATGAGATACCCAAACCGACGTATCATCCACCCAAACCATCTCTGGTTTTCCCGTCCTTCATTGACAGACCTTATCAATTTGTGGTTTTTTTGGAAGCCTGTTTAGAGAGTTATAACAAGTATCAAGGGTTTGTTCGTGACAAACAGGAGATATTAACCACATTATACGATGTATATTTGTCGCTTGCAAATTCAGCCGAAGAGGATCAGAAACAAGAATGGTATTCTAAAGCAATGGGTGTATTTAAAGAAAGTGAAAGATTACTATCCAATAAGAAGGCTTCTAAAAGCCAAAAAGGTTTAAATTCATATTCGCTGGACAATTCTTTAATGATGTTAATTGCACATATCAATAATGTCGATCTTTATTCGGTAGCCGAGAAAGGAAGTTCGGGGGACAAATCAGAATCGTCTTTCTTAAGCAAAGGTAACCTTGCCAACGTTTTCCGATCTATGTGCTTAACAAGGGATGCTGTTAAATGCATGCGTTTTCTCGAAAAATATGGTAAAACTGAACCAGAACTTTATAGGATGGCATTAAACTTCTTTTTGACTTCACCGCATATTTACAATGACATTGGTGGTGATGCTGTATTTAAAAGGAGAGTGCTAGACAAGGTTGTAAGTTTAGAATTAATGCAACCTCTAGATATCCTCCAAAGTTTAAGTCAAACTAATGTTGCTACCTTTGGATTGGTGAAAGATTTCTTGGTGAACCATATAAAATGCCAGCAGAGAGAAACAGAAAACAATGAAAAGCTAATCAATTCTTACCAGTCTGAGCTTCAAGAAAAACGGAACCAGCTGTCAGCTTTATTAAACACCAGTGACCCTATACAGGTAAAAGTAAAAAATAATTTTTGCAAGATGTGTCATACTTCGTTAGACTTGCCAGTCGTGTTCTTCAAATGTGGTCATATATTTCATCAAAGGTGTTTGAGTGAAGAGTCTGATTTGGAGGCTAAAAATAAGCTTTATAAGTGTCCAAATTGCGCTGTCGAAATGGAAAATTCAGTTAGCATGGCAAAAGCACAACGCAGCATTTCTACAAATGTTAATTTATTGAAAGCTGCTCTATACAACGAGGATAATCATAGGGACCGATTCAAAGTCGTTTCAGAGTTCATTGGAAAAGGCGGCTTAGAAACTCCCATAGGAATAGATTGATCGTTGGGCATGATATTTGATGTGACACCTGACACACACCTGATACAGACTGAATGTAGAATGTCAAACGTTGCAGACGTTATAATGAAATCTATATAAGTTAAGCTATTATTCATATTGGTCAAATAGATTTTCGGTATATCCGAGCGAGCATTCAATTTGAGATAATATAAAAAAATATGTTGAAAAGTTCGAGATTTGTTAGCCAGCTAGGTTATCCAACCTCTGGCGAAATGACGCCAATTAGAGATTATGAAAGGGAAAAAGCGCTCGCAGCGAAGATGAAAACACTGAACAAATTAAGAAATAATCCTTATGCAATACCACTATGGGAAAGTTCAGGTGAAAATAAAAGAGCTATAGATACGATCAATGATCGTTCTCGTTCAAATGACTGCAATGGAAAGCCTCGAGTTAAACACCGCCCGAAGACGTTAAATCTCGAGGACTTAAGCGATAGAGAAACCAAGCGGATGGATTCACCATTAAATTTGGGATCATACAATGACTATTTAGTCATGCGCTCCCCCAAAATTGACTCGAGACTTTTGAACTTTCTCGACACAATAAGAAAGCTTGTTGAGACTGAAGAAGAATACTACCAAACTCTTGAGTTGGCTAACTCAGCTTATCGCAACGAGTTGAATGCTAACAGAAAGGTTAGAAATCAGATTCTTGAAGAGAGCAGGAATGATGAGCTTCTACTATTTGGTGATATAGAAACTATTTCATCAATTAGTCGACTTTTAGTGGGCCAAATAAAGAATAAAATAGCTGGTAGCGCAGAATCAAAGCTAACGGACGATATATGGCACCATTTAAGGGTACATCCAAAGGAGACAAAGGCAATACTTGATGATCTAAATATTCCAGATATCCTTCGTTCTCATCTTGAAAGGGTGAAGTTCCTTTATCTCAATTATTCAGTGAATCATGAGAAACAGCTTCAATTATTACAAGATAGGAAAAGGCGCCATGGTTCAACCTTTTACAGATGGTATGGTAAAGGTTTACAGAGAGCAGGCTCTATAAGATTGGAGGTGTTACTAGCCTTGCCTATTGAGAGGTTGGATTTATGGATGATGTTTGCTGAAGAATTAATGTTATATAGCGAAGGAACAATATCTGAAGTTGCTGCAGAGAAGCTATCCAGCTTTTACAATGATTATTCATTATACTTGAAACGTGTCAAAAGAAGTCAAGAGGAATTTAAAGCCAAAAAAGATATGAATCAATCTCCATCTGAAATAATTGAATTTTACAACACATGTTTTAACGACACTACATGCTCTTTAAGCAGGTCGTTGACTAATGCAACGAAGGCAATTACATTAAGCAGTAGCATTTATTCCGAAGAATATGAAAGAAAAGAAAAAGAGGAAGACATGATAGGTGAAAAAGCTAAGCGAGATATGGGAGATGCATTCTATGATAAACACGACTCTGAGGATCTGCGTCGCCAGGATGACGAAGATGAACAGTTTGATATAGATTACCAGAGTTTTTCAAGGAATGATGCATCAGAGGACCATGATAGCCTAAAGAAATATGTAAGGAAGTTTAACATACTTCGAAAAGGTTTCAGTTCCCTCTACTCACATGTGGATAAACTAAATCTAATGGAAGTCTTAGATAAAAGGCTAGAAAACACGAAAACTTGGCAAAGACTAATGGAGTTTGATTCAACAGTGGAGGCTAAGGATGATATTTACATCTCTTCCATATACTCTGCATTTATTGACAAAATTAACCATCAGAAGGAGAAGGTGATGGTACTTAGAATCTCGCAAATCAAAAAGGGCTTCTTAGAACCTTTAGGAAGGTTTATAGCAAGATCGAATTCCATATCAACGAAGATTGAAGATCTCAGGACATTAGGAAGAGAATATAGAGCTTATCAGAGGCAAAAAGAGCACGATATAAAAAAGGAAGTTTTGGCGAAGTCCTATGAGGCTGCTAAACTTGAACTACTCAATGAGTTACCAACATTTTTTAATATATCGCAAAAGTTAATTACTTACATCCTACTGAAGTACCAATCCATAATGCTGGAGTATATGAAGATTTTATGTGGCGGTAATAATATCTTGGAAAAAGAGTTGCAACTGGCAGAAGAAAATGATCGTGAATTTGGCGATAATTTTGATATATTACAAATATTTTCATCATCGAGATTTTACACTAAACAAGCGGTGAGGGAGAACTGGCAATTCCCAGGTAAACCTAGTGCTAGTAGGGTGTTACGTAAATTATTTGAGCTATAAACTGTAGAACTTATTTTAATTATTAAGGTACTGATATTCCATTCGTGACACTTTCTTTTTTTCCTCTTGAGAATTCAGGCGGAAAAATTTTGGCGATGAGATGAAAGCTCATAGTTAGAAGAATCACAAACCATCTCTGAGTAAGACGATAGAAACCATGTCGTCCGATAACAAAGACCTAAACTCACTGCCAGTAACTGTTCAAAAACTAATTCCAGTTTCTTACGATCTCGGAAACCTTACGGTATTTGATTCTAATGTATTGGACAGGAATGACTTAGATTCTTCAAACAGCAAGAGAGAAGAACATATTAAAAGTACCACTAGGGACAACGTTCAGCTCCTTATTGGCCAGATATTGTCACTTCCAATTAAGACCACTACGGAGGGTAATGCTACGAATGGTCAAAGCTCTAGTATTACCTTAATCAAACTTCCTGAGCCGATTTCAGAACTACCAAGAGAAAAACCTCTACCAAAACCCAAAGCTCCTACGAAATGGGAACTATTTGCAGCCAAAAAGAACATAAAACCAAAGGCAAAATCCGGAAAGATGGTTTTTGACGATGCAACAGGTGAATGGGTGCCAAAATGGGGTTATAAAGGCATTAATAAAAAGCTTGATGATCAATGGTTAGTTGAAGTTGATGATAAAAATAAAGGAACCGAAAATGAACTTGTTGATCCAAGATCTTTAGACAGAGCAGAAAGGAAGAAATTGATAAAGAAGCATCAGTTGCAGCAGAAGAGAAACTTATAGTTATTTGTTTTATACGGATGAGAAATTTACATTGGTTATAGGGGTCTGTAATCATCTGGAAGTTTATATATGCATCTAGCATATATATAAATATACATACATATACATATATATATATAAATTAATGCTAACAGATGATAACCTTCCAGTACTATATCTCATAAAATATTATCTTTAGTTTTCAAGCTAAATCAAATGACGCCAAAAATATCAAAAAAGTCCCCATATATACACAACAGCTCTCAATACTTATAATAAAGTCGCCATATACAACAATGCCAAACTTAGATAAGTACATTCCTATGATTGATGTAAGTTAGTTTTTGATAATTGAAATCCTATTTATTAATAATTTTCTTATTAACATTTAGAAAGGCAATTTTAAGCGTGTCTGATCCTAACGAGATTAGCGTCAAAAGGATCCGGGCGGCATTGCAGGAGCTATTCGCTGTTGAACTTCATAACGAGAAGAAAGAGATTAAAGTTTTAATTCTTGACAGGTTTCATAGGTTACAGGATAAGCAAGCTAAAACTCTGTCCAAAGAAGAGCTTACCAAACGAGACGCCGAATTAGCTAGTAAACTAGCGAAAGAAGGAAACACTAGACAGAAACGTACAAGGAAGAAGGAAGTTGCCGAAAAGCCTCGAAAGAAGAGGAGAGCAGCAAATAACGAGAATCCTAATAGCTTCCACTTAAGGAATGTTATTTTGAGTAGTGATCTACAGAAGTTCCTAGGTAAGGAACAATTACCCCGCACTCAAGTGGTGAAAGCGGTTTGGGACTATATCAAGCAGCATAATCTACAAAACCCAGAAGATCGTCGAGAAATTCTATGTGACGAAACCATGCAGCCAATTTTTGGTAAAAAGGTTACCATGTTCTCTATGAACAAAGTTCTATCGAAGCATCTATTTAATCCCAGCGATGTGGCTAATAATTCAGCACAGCAGGAAAAGAATACCTCTGTGGAAGAATTATCAGTGGACGACAATGCAGTAGATGAAGAATTGAATGAATCAGAGGACTTTGAGGTATCGGAAGGTGATTGAATATCAGTGAAAACCCTTCGACTAGATAATAGGCTACAGCATTTATAGAATTTTGTCATCTTAATTTAAGAAATTCTCTGAAAAGCGCATCAAATAACCTTCTGTAATTATAAGACTAGTAGCGTAATTTTACATATTAACGCCATCGATTTTGTCATGCTACATTCTTTTGCTAATAACAAAACATTAAAAAAAATGTAAATATTTAAATATTTTATTGTTAACACTACTACTATTATAAGGAAAATACACAAGCTATGAGTTGTGCCAATGAATCGCTTTCAAGTTCTGCATGTTTAGTGGACCCAGTTAAATCGTTTTTACCGTCAGTCAGTGAGCTAGTTCAAACACAAGTTAGCCAGGATGAGATATATTATGCCGTATTAAAAGTAGTACTACTAGAATACATTAACCAGCCTAGATTTCGCAAAAAATTCCAAAAGATAGAGAAAATAACATGTAGTGGACCAAGTGCTATAGAGAAGCTCTATTTTAAGGGCAAGGACTCTGAGAAGAGGCTGTCGCGCTTTAAGAATTCGCAGACAGCTGGGACAAATGAAGCAATCATTCTGAAGAAAATGCTACCCATCCTAGAAAAAACACTAACATCTATAACAGTTGGTGAGTATAAAATAGCAAATGATATTTTCCGCAGATGCCTATTGAAACTCTATAATGACCTTTTTTTAGATCCAGCTATGGCGAATTTATTAGAATATATGGATAAGCCAGAAGAACTGATCATGATTTTTACCAAAGCCGCGAGCGGTGAAATTCTAAAATTGGATATAGAGGCAACTAGAGGTATACTTTATGAACTGGTAACGTTGTTTATTGACTTCCTAATCTCTTTATTGGATTTGCACGAACTCTCGGATCAAGAGTTTGTATTAAAGTTAAGGAGTTATGCAGACTCGTTTAAACCAGAAGAGGGTAATAATCATTCATTCAGACAGCGTAATCAGCCAGGAAATGGGTCTGAGCTAGGAGTAGATATAATAGATGTGACAATTAAACCAACTTACAAAACATCCGAAATTTTGCTGTCAGGATATATTAGAAAACTGTTTGCTGTCACTGAAGCACAGTTTGAGCAGGATGTTGCGTTATATAAAGACAAGGCATCAAATATTAATTACTTATACGAATTAAAAAATAGGAGAGACGGTATCATTAGTGAAACAGTGGGATTTACTTCCAACCATTTCCCATCTGATAAAGCTTACAATGATTGGAAGGTCAACGAGATCAACTCGCTGGATGAATTGATTTCCAAGATAGAGGATTCTGATAGCAGCAATATTTGTGAAACAACGATCGACATATCATTTATTATACCGCCCGAACCGAATGTTATTTTCACAAGGTTAATGTGCCTCATATTAGAGCAAGAACGGCCATCAATTACGAAGCCTATGTCCGCTGATGGCCAATCGTTGATTTCTAGGTGTGGTAAAATATGGAGACTCGACTTATACTCTACTAAGGCCTCCATTTACTATACTGCAGCAAACTTGACGTTATGTCCAACTACTAACTTAGACACTGAAACGATAGACTATATACTTCGAACAGCTTTACCAAACATGAGTGACAATTACAGTCTTGATTCTGACCCTACTACCTGGAATTCAGAAGATCAGAATCGTTGGCTAGTTAACTTGAATCATACCTATATTCAGTGTATGTCTTCTTTAAGTTCACTTTTAGCAAACATTTACAAACATGAGAAGGCAATCTTTTCACCTGTTTTGAGCATTTATTATGATTGTGTGGAATCCGATCCATTAATGATACAGTATGACTTCCCTAGTACCGACTTCCATAATAAATGGGTGAAGAACTTGAAGCAAACGCTATCTAAAGCCACTGAGATCTACTATGTATCTTTACTTCAAGATATGCCAAATGAAGATCACCTTGAAATCCACCATCTGCAACAATTAGGATCACTTATCTTACAAAAAATTAAAAAATTTCAAGGACGTTACCCGAAGCCGTTGCTAAACAAGATTAATCTTTCTAGGGAAGTGGCATCGCAATTGATTTCTGCCTTTGCATCCGATTCTCCACTGGTGCTACAACGTATTGAAGAGCGTGCAGCGTTTTTGAAACAAGATATTCCAGTTATGGATGCCATTGAAACGTACACTTTATATCAAGAACTTCGCGATGTTTTCCACCAAGTTACCACCAAGAAGTTTCCCTTTGCACTGGAAAAACACTTTTTTAAACACATTTCTAAGCTTTGTGATGAAACTAGAGTTAAGTTGGAAGAGGTAATCCAAAATTCTTTGAAGGCTGAGACCTGGGAGCCTGTAAGCAACGAAGTTCATTATAGTTCATCTGTTTTAGACATTATCAGAATGATTAATGAGTCAATACAGTTGTTCCAAAAACTAAACTGGGGCAATGAGTATCAGGTGGCTAAGATAAAGACTTTTTTGCTTAAGACATTTTCTGATGGTATATGCTACTACGCATCAAAGATAGTATCCGTCATTGAAGAGGATTTAACACACGTAGAAGCGGTAGTTCCAGCGGATGACACAACATATGAATATACGGGTAGCTTCCAAAGCACTGCGGAGAAGATGAAAAACACTTGGTTGTTTGATGAAATTAAAAATGCTTTGACGTCTGCGCCTCTAGAAGAGCCTCCTGTAGTCTATGAATTCAAGGCAAGGACTTGTGTATGTCTCAATAACTTAGATGAACTGATGAATAAAATAACAGAACTAGAGGAAACTATAAATGTGGAGAAGATATCACAAACTATTAAGCTACATGAGAAAGCGAAAACTGGTAGTAAGAAAGGTAACAAAGAAGTTAATCAAGTCTACACAATCCGAATTGTGAAGGCAGAGAATGTCCAAGCATTTACCAGCGATGGCTATGCGAATAGTGCCGTCAGCTTGGTTGATACTTCTATTCGTCAAGAATTTGCCAAAACGAAAGTTGTCCGCAAAACTGTTAATCCAATTTGGGATGAAGTATTCGAACTGGTGGTTCCAAACGATGAGACAAGGGTTATTAGCGCAACGGTATGGCATCATTCCCAGAAACTAAACCCCATTGGTTCATATAAGGTATGTGGGAAGTGCTCTCTGTTACTGGACTCTAGGTCTTTTAATTCAGATGGTTACACAGAAGATATTGTATTAGATCTTGATACACAGGGAAGGTTATTCTTGCAGGTTTCTTTAGAGAGTGAAAAAATTGATGCTATGTTCTGTGTTGGAAGAGCATATCGTAGTCTCTCTAGGGCTTGCGACAGAGCTATTGGTATGATGGTTAATAAATTCTCTACTTATGTGAATTACTCTATTTCACGTCCTTGCTTAAAGGCAGTTTGTGCAAGTACCTCTAATTCAAATGCCTCACAGAGTAAAGAAGTTATCTATGATGCTATTGTTCCTCTATTTGACTACTTAAATTCTAACTTAGAAATTTTAGCGGCAGGTCTTACTCGCTCATTACTTCACAAGGTTATGATAAAAGCATGGAACTCAATACTTAATATGGCGGACTCCCTTCTTCTTCCCAACTTATCAAGTGCACGTTCTGTTAAAACAGCTTTAACTAATAAAGGAATGTCATTGTGGGAAAATGCGATCAGTATTGCTAAGGGGAATACTAATGAACTAAGAAATATTACTGGCAATAATAATGGACAAAATGGTATAAGTTCTCAAGCTGCATTGTCCAATCGCGAGGTAGAGATTATTTTTGAGTGGCTTCGCGCTCTTTGTATAGATTTCTTTCACAATGGCGGCGAGGGTCCTCCGTTACATGAACTAAAAAACCAACACTATCAGAATATTCTTTTAGTTCCTGTATTCTATGATAAATCCGTAGATGAACTGAAGGAAGAAACTGAGGCCCTTATTCCACTTTACGAAAAATACCTGGACAACCGTAACTACTACGATTTTACTCGACATGGTCGTCAACAAGAGAATAGCCGTAGGCGCCTACAACGTAGCGATACAATCATTGCGCATAGCTCTAAAGAGAAGCGTGCAGAAGCCGCCGCAGTGGTTAGAGAACTAAGAAGCGACCCACTTGAGATTTCGGCCGTTACCCAAGATATCATTTTAAGGATTTTACTTGCAAAAGGGCAGTCAGATTATGTAAGTAACTTCTTAAATCGACGCTCTGAGCTAGCAAAAGCTGTGGCCACTCGCAAATTAGTAAAAGCCGCGGTAGCAGGAAGTAGACACATAAAGAACTTTTCTAGGTAGTGTTTTTAGAGTTTTGCATTTAACCTATTCTAATTTCTATTCATGTTTTAGGCATCGCGCAGCGTGTGGAATTGAAGGTAATTTTCTTTGATGTAACAATTAACAACTTAATATATAAAAGGTAAGGAAATAAGCCCAACTACCCGGTTTACCCTATGTTTAGATTGTTGAACCTAATGAAATCCAAGGGGAATCGTAATAGCCAGAAAATTGCTCGGAAATACTATGCTGTTCACCGAGGAAGACTTACAGGTATCTACAATGAATGGAAGACATGCAAGGAGCAAATAGATGGCATAGAGGGTGCAAGCTGGGGTTTATTTCCCACTCCAGAGCAAGCAAAGGTTTTCGTTGAAACCGGCAAGCGCGTAAAGCCAAGAACTGAAAGGCAATCAACAAATACCAGTGCTGGAATGAAAGCATCTGCAAAAACTAGCGGTAAAGTAAACTATTATGCTGTGAATAGCAATAATAAAGAACTAGCTAGTAAAATATTTGAAGATTGGGAATCATGCAGAAAATACGTCAGCGGGAAGTCCGGTTTGGCGTACAAGAAGTTTGATGACCGTGCAAAAGCTGAAGCATTCATCTCAGGCAGCAGCCCCTATGACTTCGAACTGATTGGCATACAAAAGGATGACTTTGTGACACGCTGTAAGCTGCCTTCAAACTCCAACTGCCAAGGTCCCTATAGTGAAGTTTCAGAGGTATACTGTGATGGCAGCACCTTGCGAAATGGTCATGAGGGTGCAGTTGGCGGATGTGGGGTTTATTTTCAAGATGAACCTGAATACAACATTAGTGAAAGGCTAGAGCCGCCCGCTACTAACAATCGTGCCGAAATTAAGGCCGCTACCCGTGCTTTGCAGCAAATTTGGCATAATCTAGCACTTGTGCCGGCAAGAGCACCACGAAAGAATTATCTCCTATACACAGATAGCGAAAACGTTGTAAAATTCACGTCCTCACGTTACACTGAATGCAAAAGCTTAGATGATCTGAGTAAGTTTTCAAACTCCGATCTGCTGGTACCCCTGATAAAGTACTATATATGTGTCAAACAATACTACGCTATTAATGCGGCGAGGTTCACTAACGCTGGCTTATTTGAAATCCAATGGGTTCAGGGACACCATGGTAATGAAGGCAATGAACAAGCCGACAAGCTGGCCAAGAGCGGGGCAACATCGGCCGAAACCAGCGGTAAAAAAAGTACCATGGTAGCAAGTGACCTACCGAATCCGCGATTCCCCTCTCGGGAGGATATATCCAACAATTTTTAGCAATTGATTTCCCAACAAAAGTCGAGATCGTGTACAAGGGTCCCCCCTGCATACAACATTTTCCTTACCAGTTGGAGCTCGGCGTGCAATGCGTGAAAGCTCAAAGAAGGTAATCTTGCATGATAATAGAACATACGAATAAACGCGTTGGATTACACCCTCGGAATTAGTAATATTTTTTCTAGCCTTCGGTAAAGTTCTCCCTGAACCAGAGGGAGCTAACAAGATTGGATAAACTTTGTGGGGCGGGGGTTGTTAACTCAGACACATTAGGTTAGTGTTTTCGTGCGTCCTATATGCCCACGGTATATCCCTCTCGTGACACTTTAGTATATAAGTTATTATTATCTACACAGTAGCTTTCTTAAAGACTTATTACCGAGATAGAGAACCTTGAAGGGCAAGCTTAAAAATTGGTCATAAATCTATATACATATAACCTTGTATAGACACTTCTCATATCAGCGTGTCAGTTGCTGCTTTCCAAAAACAATCGTTGATTTTTCCTTTTCACGTTTTTTTCGGTTGTTGACATATAGGAGAATTTTTATCGCCTTCCTTTTTCTTTGGTACTCATTCGGTCATTACGAACTCCAATTTGAAGTGCATAGGATTTTAATTTAAAGCTTGTGTAGCCTTTTATCTGAACTTGTTGAGTTTGTGTTTATAGAACAACAGTAAGATAATTGAGGATCAATGAAGCAATATAATGTTATTGTCGGTGAGCCCGAGGGTCCCAATGAAACAGCCCCTCGTAGAAATGCGGTCAGTGCAACAGCAATAATAGAACGTCCTATTGGATTAAAGTGTAACACGGCTTATGAGTTTTTGCTAGAGTGTTTTGAAAGAGGTGGTGATCGAAACGCTGTGGCCTGGAGGGACACCATTGAAATTTATGAGGACACTAAGACGATTAAAAAAATAGTTGATGGAAAGGAGGTTGAATCTCAGAAAACGTGGTTGTATTATGAGTTGACTCCATTTAAGTATAAAACTTACAATGAACTTAATCAGTTGATGCACGACTATGGTCGCGGCTTGGTGAAAATAGGTTTACAGCCAAAAGAAAACAGAATACACATATATGCTGCTACTTCCGTTAAGTGGTTGGAGACCTATTTGGCGAGTCAGACCCAAGCTTTGACTGTTGTTACGGCATATGAATCCTTAGGAGAGGCTGGTTTAACCCACTCTCTAGTTCAGGCTGAATCTAGGGGTATATTTGTTGACAACAGTTTATTGCCCAACTTGATAGGTCCTATACAAAAAGCCAGTAATTTGAAGTATATTATCCATGGTGAAAAGATAGACCCTAATGACAAGAGACAGAATGGAAAAATATACTCTAAGGCTAGGGATGCGGTACAGAAACTCCAAGAGCTAAGACCTGATGTTGAAATCTACAGCATGGAAGAAGTCATAGCTTTGGGTTCTGAAAACAGAGGCACTATAGATGTGCACCCACCAACTGCTGAAGATATCAACTGTATCATGTATACTTCTGGTTCAACTGGTACTCCGAAAGGTGTTGTAATTACCCACAGGAACTTTGTCGCGGGAATTGGTGGTGTAAACGTTGTTTTTTCTAGAAAACTAGTTACAGAAAAGGACCGATACCTTGCTATTCTACCACTTGCGCACATTCTTGAGTTAGTGGTTGAGATGACTGCGATATACTGTGGCGCTCTAGTGGGTTATGGTACGGTGAAGACAGTATCTGATGCGTCTGTACGTAACTGTAAAGGTGATATGAAAGAATTTAAGCCTCATGTAATGGTTGGTACAGCGGCTGTCTGGGAGGGAGTTAGGAAGGGAATTCAAACTCAGATTGATAAGCTGCCTAAGTTCAAGCAGAAGGTATTCTGGTTTGCATATCGTTGTAAACTGGGCATGAAGAAGTATCACATCCCTGGCGGCACGTTATTGGGTAACCTGGTATTTAAGAAGGCCAGGGAAGCAACCGGTGGTAATTTACGTATAATTTTCAATGGTGGTTCTCTTCTATCCAAGGATACTCAAATTTTCATTAGTAACTTATTGGCACCTGTGCTAATTGGTTACGGATTGACTGAAACAGTTGCTAATGGAGCTCTAGTTGATCCAAGACACTTTGAATATGATGTTACCGGTGAATTAGCTGGCTCTATTACTGCTAAGTTAGTTGACGTTGAGGAATTGGGATACTTTGCCAAGAATAACCAGGGTGAGATTTGGATTAAGGGTGCATCTGTTTTCAAACAATATTTCTGCAATGAGGAAGAAACTGCAGCTGCATTTGAAGATGGATGGCTAAAGACTGGTGATATCGGAGAGTGGAAATCGAATGGTATCTTGAAAATTATTGACCGTAAGAAGAACTTAGTCAAGACAAGGAACGGTGAATATATTGCTTTAGAAAAGCTTGAGAGTGTTTACAGATCTTCCAAATATGTTGCGAACATATGCATCTACGCTGATCAGTACCAAGTCAAACCAATTGCTATTGTGGTTCCAAGGGAGGTTGCTGTTGTTGATGCCGCTAAAAAGTTAGGATTAATTGATAATGACGGTAATGTCGATGCGGTTCTAAATCACGAAAAGCTAAAGAGTGAAGTTCTAAAGGATATGATTGCGACTGCGAAGGCTGCTGGGTTAGCCGGAATTGAATTGATCTTGGGATTTGTTTTCGCGCCAGAAGAATGGACTCCAGAGAACGGATTCCTCACACCTAGCCAAAAGTTGCAAAGAAGAAAGATCTTGGACGCTGTGAGGGAAGAAGTTGATAAGCTGTATGCTTCAAACTCTTGAAGGAGGCTTTTACTAAATCCATTTTCTCCCAAGTGAATAGTGAGAAAAGCGTTTTAACTCTGAAGTTTTTTTTTTTATGTAATCTAACCTATGCTTTCCAATCTTAATTATTAACCGAAGGCCTTGGGAGAGTGTCCACGAATCATGCCAAATGGGTTTAAAAAATAATACCAAAGCAGATAATTGGTATCGAAATTAAAAAATTCGGCGCTTTACTTACACGATCTGTTAATTTTCTTAATATTAAATATATACCTTTACTTACCTTTTTAAATCCTTCAATAATATATGCTCAATTCTCCAGAACTCTTAAATCCAGTTCTTATAATGAATGACGTTCTAGGATGTATGTCAATATTTGATTATTCTTTAGGTTACCATCTCTTGTTCTTAAACGAAATGCTACATCATTGTTAGTACATGCCAGTTATATGGAAAGTCAACTATTGTACAAGCAAATAAAAACAGTATCACTTTTAGACGCTTCCATCAAGAAAAGCTCTTCGATTAGAATTTTAGGAGAGCCCCTTTAAGACGCACCTTTCATAACGTTTCGCATTTCATTTACGAGTAGTTCATTAAAATACTCATAATTATCGAAATATAAGTGGTGACCTGCGTCAGGAACCACCTTTATATCGGAGCTATTCTTCTTGTGCTCATTAATGAATTTTGATGCCAGCTCACCACCATGGTAATCCATCCAGTCCCTGTCGCCATAAAGCCATAGCCAATCACAGTCGGCAGTATACTCTTCGGACGGCTGTTCGGAGAAAAACCTTGTTAACAATGGATGCCTAGGGTTTGCACCGCATTGGAGAACAAAGCTTAACATATATTCACCCGACCCTGGCCTATTAAATATAGCGTAAGAATATCTGTGCAAAGCTTCAAATTGAGTTGCACCTAATTCCGTTCCATCATCCAATAGTCTTCCAAACCGGCGGTAGGACCAAGCACTTGCAATCTTAGACCCCCAACGTCCACTATTACGTATTAGAGAAAAAGGAGAGACGTTACGGTCCCATAGTTTAACAAACCACGACTGAGGCTCATCAATCAGTTTACGAAGAAAAACACCAGCTGGTGAGCACATGATTAACTTCTTAAACCTTTTTGGGTGTCTATGGGCATATAGAGCACTAAAATAAGCTCCCATAGAATGGGCCACCAAGAGGTTCCTATCTGAATTTTCTGCCAAACCCCTCTTTTGAAACCATAGCTCAAATCTGTCAACAAACCATTGCTCAACTGCTGATAACGTATGCTTTCTTATGTCAAACGGAAATGGTTTCCTCGAAGAAAAGCCATACCCTGGCATATCTACAACGTGTATTGTCCATGAGTCGTCTAATAACGGGAGTGTTTCAAAATTCTTGATGAAGAAGCCCAACCCGGCACCGTAGCCATGGATGAAAACAAGATGGTTCATCCTGTCAGAGTTGGGGTTCAAAGGTGTAATACAGAATTCATTGATATAATTTTCATCATCAATTGGGGTTTTTATGATCTGACCAATCTTACCATCAGCTGAATCGGGATAAAATGGTACGGTACTCAATAAATCCTCCTGCAGTAAAGCTTCATTAGTCTTGAATGCCCTATAGTCATCCCAAGAGCTCGAAAGCGGTCGGGGAAATATTCTAGACAGGTTCTGAAAAATCTTTGGAAAAGGAATTGTTCTTGGTTGTATGGGGTAAGATGTGTCAGATGGGGCGTTACTCGTAGTATAATATTTGAACTGGCTAGTCTGGTTAAAAAAACTACCTGTTAATTTTAAACTACTCGTAACTATTGACCTGCTGATCCTGTATATACTGGGAAGGAGCGTAGATCCCATATTCAAGTTAAGGTACGTGAGTATTATATATTCAATATTTCAATGTATGATTATAAATCTTATCGCAGATTTTTTCTGATTGTAAAAGCTTAATAATAAATGACGTGTTCTTTACTTCTAAATTCTATACTCAAAATGCCAGCATATAAAAATATAAGAATACTAGAATAGTTACAACGACAGTAATACCAGCTGAATGCTTAAGTTTAGAGAATTATGCTGAATTTTGAAGGATTAAAATGAATTAAAAAAATCAATGCAGCAGTACGGTAAGAACCAAAAAAACTCCAAATCGAGTTCAACGCGGAATTACTCTTATGTAGATTCCCTTTCGTTATCCTATTCACGAACCACCAATGGCTGGATTTTCAGAAGTATCGACAAATTCCCCAGTTGACTGGCTAGCGATTCCTTGAGGGTCAACCACATTGCCTCTTGCTGTCATTAGGATGGATTGGTCGACTTCTGTTGCAGCGGTAGTCGTAGTAGTTGTCGTGCCGGCGGATTGACTAACGGCATTCGGTGTGTGCGTGCCGGTATTGTTTGCAATCGAAGATGCGCCAGTGAAAACTGACCCTACGTCATGACACCAATAACGATGATATGCCCACGACTGCAACTGGCATTCGCAGCTGCAATATTTTGTCCTCTTACAACGCCTACATTTTGGGAATTGTTTTGGATGCTCTTCCCATTTTCCGCAGAAGAAATTTGCACATTGCCTAACACCCGTGGCTTCGTGCTTACGACATGAATTCCTCATTACAACCGAACTCCAATAAGTAATATTGGCGTCATTTTCAACCTTTACTGTATACCTTTCCACCAATGCAAATAAATTCAAAGTTTCCTTATTAACAATCATACTCCATGTTTCTTCATCCAATTCCTTGGATACTTTATCATAATCCCATTTATAATTAAATTTCTTCTTCATCTGGACTTCATCATACATTCTATAGGCCCTCCAGGCATCATTTATGTTGCCCTTTTTAAGTTTAGTAAAATCTGCCAGACCTAACATCGAGAAGTTGGAAGATGCCACAGTCTGAGTATTATTATTACCTTCTTCACACATCGCATTAATCTCCACGAGCAAAGGGTCTATAACAATTGGCATTTTCTTTTTGTTCTTAGCATATTCTTCATTATCCACTAGCGATAAATTAGTAAAGTCCAGTTGCAGAATAGAATTTCCTATTAGAGCGTATCTTTCCCTTGCTCTCCTAAGAATTGGTCTAAAAGAAATGGAATCTACTACTGAAACCTTTTGTAGGTATGGTTTAGTTGCCGTAAACTTAGTTAGGAAGGCTAATAATTGCACTGACCATGTAATATCGTCTAGCTTGGGGATTATACGACCTAGGAAGAACTCCCGCGGTACTGATAATACGACGTCCGTAAGTGGATCTTTACTGTCATCCACTATGCCTAATGTCCCTTCCCATAATGATTGAAAATCAGTATCTAAACTAGTAACTGGTGGCACACAGTTATGCGTGCTAACACTAGCAGGGTCATCACATAAACTGGGAATATCTTCCCCCACCAATATTTTAAACCTCTGCATGTTAAGACACATGCGGAGGTTTGGATGCGACTTATCCATCTTGCTGAAAAAACTCTCCATCTCCTCTGGTTGTAGTTGAAAGATATCACTATTAACAATGGATTTAAAGTCGAACTCAATAGGCTCATCCTTAAAGAAATCAAAATTCCTGTGGTATATCATATAGTTATCCAACACTGTAGCTATTATCGGGATCACGCCACTATGTGCAACCTGCTTCCGTATATCCTGCGTACCCCTTGTACCGGTCAAGACCAAGCACTGAAATGCTAGTGTCCATTTCCATGCAACCATTGCCATTTTGCGTTGTCTTGCAATAGAATCCACGGTTCCCATCCGAAAACCAACGTGTAATCCCAAACACAAGTCATGCAAAGATAAATAGCAATCATGCAATATCGATACTAGCCGTTCTAATGCACCATCATCTGACATTGTCTCTCTAACTTTAGCAGAGCTAGACGTCAGAAACGTCAAGTGGTTCAACGAGTTAATTAGTGGGAGGTCTGCCACATTATCAAGAGCCCTTCTATCGTAAACTGTTTGTGATATAATGAAGCTGGCTCTATTTGATAACACTGATCTGTGGTTCAGCTCCCTCATAGCTATTTCCAGTGCCAATCGTAATATTTAGAGCGTACAAATGCCTTGCTTTCTTGTTGTAATTTTACTTTGTTTCTTCTAGCTAGTTGTCTATAATGTCGAACGGATTTGCCACCCTCTGAAATGATAAAGCTGTGTTGTACCGGACAACGGATACATCAATATAGGACAAGAACAACTGTACACAAAGCTGAGCAGACACAACACCAGGTAATACAAGGTGACAAGGATAAGTGTACTCTCAAGGGGCATTTATATTTATGAATGTTTGAACTAGTTTTATGCGAAAAACTACGAGCACAGTTGGAGGACTTATTGAAACAAGAGAATAATAGGGTTTCTGATGCAATAATAGCACTTGAGGAGGGTAAGATATCATTTAAAGCTCTTCTGGAGGTTTATAATAAGTTTTGGAAACATGAAGACGATGTGCGCCTCAGAAGTCTATTGGGTGGCTTCCAACTAAATTTGTTAAAACCACGTATTAGGGGTAGTGACTATACACCGAGCTTCCGTAGGCATTTAGAAAACTTACGGGCAGAAAGGGAGGAACAAGAATATCAGGAAATGCTTAGCCGGAATAATCGTAAATATGGCGTAGGTCTGACGGCTGTAGGGAAAGACAGTGGCGAAGCTCCAACTCTTGCACAAATTAACCGTGAAGTCAAGGAACAAGTGACTACGGTGGTAAATATCTTGGTTACAGTATTTGGAATTACCTATGGTGTTTGGTATGTGACAGGGGCCTCGGGGTTATTTCCTCCCCATGTAAGAGTGCTGTTATGTCTAAGCTGCGGAATTCTCGTTCTTATTGCAGATGTTGCAATGTACAACGTGTATAACAGAAAGATTGAGGAAGCAAAGATAAATGAGAAGCGCACCAAGGAGAAGAGACGTGTTTCCAAAAAGCTAATTATTTAATGGAGTGCGGGAGCAAGCTATGCTTGATGCAAAACGGATATACAGGATAGGCGAGTAACATTATATACCTAATCTCTCTTGTACTGTGTTGATTCATTCTATTTTCCTGTCACTGAGATAGCCGCTGGAGGGTTTGGAAGCGACTCGAGAGAAACTGCAGGGACGGTTTTATCTGCAAGATAAAATTTAGCAAATGCACCGACACGACTTCTTAATCTCTCTCTTTTCCGGGCTCTTTGTAACGTAGTGAAGTAGCTCCATTTCAACAACACTAGATAGAAGGTCTGGAAAGTGAAATCAGGCCACATGCACTTCGAAAATTCTATAACTGAATTCTCATGTGTCTGCCATAACATATAATCTGACAACCTGGTATGCCCACTGGTTCTTACTAGTATGTCTGCTTTATTGGAACTGGGCCCTAAATACATCGCGCTGTTCAAGAGTTCGACGGTAATGTCCTTGCTATTTACTACCCCATCTTTGCACAACTTGACTACTTCGTACATAGAATGGTAGATGTCATTTCTCGTTGTATATGGCAAACAAATGTAAACAATAAATGCGGTATTGTGTTTCGTCATCGATTCCACGTAGTTTATCTTATTGTTTAACTCTTCGGATAATAGAGATCTATCTCCCACAACAAATAGTTTAGCGCCATATAGTCTATCATTTAAGGTATTGGCCCGGTTTGCTAATTCCTGTAGTCGTTTACTTAACATATCTGTAAGCGTATCGATTTCTTCCTGTGGTCTATTGAAGTTTTCAATAGAAAATGCATATGCACTGGCAACGTCTATTCCAACCCTCTTACATATATGAAGCGTTCTGAACAATGTTAAGCTTCCTTCTTCATGAGCGCGCTTGAGCGGTAAATTCAATGACCTGGCGTAGCGCCGATTACCATCCATAATAAAAGATACATGCTGCGGAAGTGGTCCCATTTGTAGAATATTTAACAGTAAATTCTGAAAGAAATTCAATATTATTCTCACAATCCCAATCTGTAACAATAAGTTTGTTATTCTGACCTGTTCGTTCTGAAAGTGCCGCTTCCATTGTCCATGCACTAGATCTGAAAGCATCATATGAAGAGAAGATTTTGAATGCTGTTGGATCGGCTTAGGCGTCTCCGTAGCACCAGTAACAGCAGTTAGCGGATTTAGGTTCCACTGTAGCCGCTGTACCTTCTCTTTTTCCGACATGGCGCTAATCTCTTCATGAGCTACCTCCATTGTATGATAATTACTGTGTGGTATCTAATATTCACAGTGGTAGGTAGGAATCTGAATTTATTAAACAGTTTTTGTTGGCGCCTTTTTGTACTTACACAGAATCGTCTTTATTTGATCTAGCGTCAGAAAGTTAGTTAGTCAAAGTTTAGATTATGTCAAGAGGGTCACTAAAAGCGACGCGCAAATAATGACAGCGCAAAAAGGTACAGATACGACGATACGCTCATTGCAGATACTAAAATCTCTATATAGCCGTGGAATGTGGCATGCCTACAACATTGTAGCCCTTGTTAGAAATAATCCTCAGCCTGCTAGCTGCAGATCTCATATACAGTGTACCTTTTTATAAAAGTCTGGTTTCAACGCTGTAGATTAGCTTCATTGTTTGCTCCATGAAAGTCAGGCACAGTATTGTATGAGGGCAAATTCTGAACAACTGGGCACTGAATCCCTTATAAAGCGCGGTTACACCTTCTATGCGTAATGTTTTGTAAAAGCAGTCTATTGGACCCTTGTAAAGGTTACCTCTCTGGTTAGATACTCTCGTCAATATGACGTCCCATGGATTCATGACGACTGCACAACCTATACCAGAGAAAACTGAGGCCGTCAGATGTAGAGTAGTTCCCTCCTTTAAGAAATCATGTTCTATCAAGAAGCGTTTGGCTAAATTGTATACCGGTAGTTGAACAGATGATCCTATACCGGTTCTAATGATCGCAGCATCAACTCCACGGTAGAGACCGCGAATCCCTTCCTTTTTTGCAATCGTTCGCAAAGCAGTGAATGGAGAAGAGTACTGTGTTTGTTGCCCTATACGGATTACCGGCGAATAAGATTGCATCCGAGTTTTTACTAGGTAAAGAGGGGATCCTGTTACTGCGCCGATAATACCTGACGTCGCTCCCGCGGCGATATTAACATACATATTTTGAAGTTCGCGAGGGTCCTTGCCTGGGAAGAATTGTCCATTTAACATACTACGAATTGGCTCATAAAATCCCAATCTCGATCCATTTAGTGCAATTTGGTAGAAATAGGCACAATTCAATCCTTTCTGAAGCCCATGTATGCCTTCATTCTTGTATATCACACCTAAGGCATGGGGTACGTTTCTATATGCGCGCTCATTTACCCCAGACATTTCACCTTGTAATTGCATCCGAGTCTTCACCGTTTCTATGGGATTTGTGAATATGACAGCTAAGCAAGCTGCAAGGCTCCCGGCGACAAAGGAACCAATCTTTGATATCTTTTGTGCTGCACTATGTTCATGTTTGTAGCCCTTTCCTTTATCTTCCATAGGCATTGCGTAATGATTTTATCTGTCGTAAAATAAGCAATTGATATTAAAAATCTATGATAATGATAAAGAGATACTGCGAGTATTTAAGCTATCTATCTATTTTAAATCCAAGGTTTTTCTCTAGTCAATGCACCCTCAGATGCCACGTTCCCTTTCTGCAAATTTTTGTCAGACGACCTTTTTTTGCAGCGATGTTCTATTCTCGAGAAAAATTAAACATTCTCATGTAAAAACATTCTCACGTAAATCGAAGAACAAACCAGCTCTAGCTGTAAGCTTCCCGTATTATTATCTATCCTATTACCGAAATTACCTAAATCTATTTATTTGGTTGCCACAATCTAGACAGTGGCGATTTATAGGCTCGTTAGCCGCAGTGGATGTGAAGGCGATTCTATCGCCTCCACAAATATTACAAACACCTTTCGTACTGAATAAGGAACCAGCGACAGTTTTAGAAGTTTGCTCGCTGTGATTTTCTGCCAGTGGTGGCTGTAGCTTAGGAATACTACTTAAACTGGTTGTGGACCTACTTTCATGAGGGCACAACTTAGACTTTCCTAAGGTATTTGATAATGGTTTAGAAAATTTTGCTTTCATAGTATTCATCGTCATGGACGTGCGTGATGGTGCAATTGAATTGGACGTATTCTGCTCGGTGAAGATGCCTGCCGCCTGATCGCCTTGCAGCATCTTCAATACTTTTGTTCTAATATTATTTGATATATCATGGCGGTAAACCCTGATGATACCAGAGGTATCTGCAAATACAAGAATCAAACCAATTGATTGCTTCAATGGCGTAGTTTTATTACCTGGATTTTTAGCTTTCTCATAATCACCTTCAAAAGAGGAAGTTTTATGTCCAAACAAGGCTTTGCGTGCAGCTAATTGGTAGTCAGCTTTACTGTCAGCAAATGCGACTGTCATTTCACTAATCAAATCGTTTGAAAGTGATAGAACTTGTAAAGATGAAGATGGTGCGAATATTGCAGCGCTAATATTATGATTACTGGCATGTAGTGTGATACAATCCGTGTTTTTATAGTATTCTTCGTTATGGTGGACGTGATGTATCGGTGTATGACGAGCGATGGATTGTGAATCATTCTGTTTTGGCTTCTTGAGAGCTTTTTTCAGGATGTTCTTTATCGAGCCAATTAACTTCATTGAGTTTTTTCTTTGATGTGAATTAGGCAGTCTAACCATTGAAACATCAGAAGACTTTGTAGTCATAGAACTCGTATCGGGGCTCGTAGTATATTCATCGTCACCATGTAAAATCCACGCGTGTATAGAGTGGCTCTCGCTTGCACTAATTACAATCGAAGTTGCATTTCCCATAACAGCATAGTCAGCGGATATTTGTGATGTTTCATTTGTAAATCCCTGTAGTAATTCTTGGAGCATGAAGGTATCCATGTCAAAAATTCTTATCCTAGAATCATTAGAAGTTATCATGATCTTCATCCCAGAGTTGGATTTGCCTTCAATGAATTGAATTCCGGTGATTTTAGGCCCACGTCTATTCTTTTTATTCTGTTTGTGAGCTTTATCCAATAAGTGAAAGCGATGGTACTCCTCCAGGCCGTTCACATATAAAACATAAATATAACCGTTGAATGTTCCAACTAGAACATATCTACCGTCAGGTGAAATACTCATGGCGGTAATTAAATCCCCACAATTAAATGAGAAAGTAACCTCCGCGTCTAATATAGACCAAACTCGCAATACGGTATCTAAGCAACCACTCAAAAAAAAACGATCGTCAGAAGGATGGAATTTTACGCATGTTACAAAATCCGGGTGTTCAAATGTCTTTAATGATGATTTTCTGTCACAATGCCATAGTTTTACAGACTTATCCATAGAAGCTGTAAGTAAGAAAGAGTTTTTTGACCAATCACAATCCAAAATGTCTTCGGTATGCTCATACAAGGTTCTATACGGGCTGGGATGAAAAACTGGTGCATATAGGTCCATTCCCACATGTTTTCTATCTCGTCGTTCTGGACTTGTATAATCGGACCGATTATATTTCGAAAGGTGGTTGTTAAGTAAATTTATAGTTTTCGCACGTCCGCGGTCCATAATTTGGGATTCATCAAGGCCCCATCTTTCCATAGGAGTAGAAAGCACCTTCCAAATGTGCAAGACATGATCTTTCCCTGCAGTTGCCATGTACTTTCCATCCTTACTAAACTTCATAACCCATATCGGTCTCTTGCGTTCGGTAGCACCATTACGTGTAGGTGAAACGCGCATTGCAGTGTCAATTGCAGGGTTCGGAAGATCCTGAGCCACAGAGTCATTGATAGGGGGTTTAAGTTCCTGAGCTAAAAAAAATTTACGGAAACGCTTAAATCCTCTTCTTCTCATAGAGATCTTTGCGTAGACAGGATGGCGTAAATGCTGCATAATAGCTTCCTTATTACCATGCTGATTTAAAAGACTTATGAATTTCCATTGCTCTTGGCTTAGTGGCCCTGGAGCCGTACTTCCGTTGTTTGAGACTGGCGTTGTCGGCTCTGTATCGATCTCAGTACTGCCATCGACTGTATGCTTATCATCTGTGTTCACAAATCCATTGGAAGCAAAACCTACTTTGCCTTCAAAAGTTCCTTTTCTTGTACAGCGCATTTCATCAGCATTTACTTCAGTTAACCTTGAGCTCTCGTCGTAATTACTAATTGCACTGCTCTGTACAGACATCACGTTATAATTTTTTAACCTATTCGGCTCTTATGTATAAAATACAGTTCTTAATTCCCTATAAGAATGTTACTAAATTCTCATAGACGAAAGAACTCCTTTTAAGGAAAACCTCTTACCGTTCAATTCTCTTAGTAATTGAGCTCTGATGTATCACTAATGTATCACTATAGAGCTATATTACGTTTGTAATGTATTCCAGTACCAGAAGCAATTCAGTGAGATATTAAAACTTATTGAATTCAAGTTCTAAAATCTTCTACCGCCAAAGTAATAATGAAGAAGGCCTATCATCTGAAGTTCTTCTTTTTGTTCTGGTGGTGGACCCTAACTGAAATTTTAAATAATTAAGGACCCTTTTCCATTTTGTTACCCGGTTCCGAAGGCTTTGCTTTGCTGACCAAGGTTCCAATATAAGCACAGCGGCACACAAGATGTGAGCTAATGACAATCCAGTTATTGGTTAATTGTAATAACGAATAAAAGCAGTACTCGGTCGGCATTTTTGCATCTTTAATATATTTTATAGTATTTTTGACAATTTAGATGGGTTCCATATAAGGGGGAGGAATATGGAATTCAGATTCGGTTAACAAAGGAAATTCACGTCAGTAATAGACATCGATAAACTCTAGTTAATGGAATGATTATTTGAACGCGTCATACTGACCATATGAACGTAACATGGCTTTCTATTTTGCATATACTCTTATGAAGTGGTAATCAGGATGGTTATCTCTTAATCTGGTTTTTATATTTATTTAGATTAACTTGTGAAAATTTCATACACTTATGGCCGTCATATATGTAACGGAACCAATTAGATGGAAAGATAACCAAGATAAGAAATGTCAGTAAAGCCTATAGACACATTCATTAGTAACTCACTTCAATTGCTTTCCGCTAATCCGTCGCAAACATCAATTTCGTTTACGTATAAGAACAAAAACGTTGATGACAAGCAGTATTCTCACGTAACGTTCAAGACACGCAATAGTCACCTAGGGTTAAATTGTAAGTTCAGAACGAAAAAATCCAAGGATGTTTCACGTCTACTTAGTGCTTTAGGCCCAAGAGGAGTAAATATTGTTACTTCAAGTATTGAGAAGAAGAAGATAAAACAAAAGAGCAAGGACGTAGTGGGTATGGCTACGTTACTTGTAAATACAGAAGTCAAGGAATATATACCGGAATCGGCAACGGTTGGTGGAGGATCTTCATCAACAGTTAATAATGTCAAAAGTAAGAAGAGCAAGAAGAAGGGCAAGAAGCGCTGATTGTTTTGGACAAACAGCATTGCATTAGAGAATATGTATAGGCATACAACATTTGCTGTATATAATTATAACCAATCGTCAACGTCATCATTTAAGTACTAACTTAGTTTACCGCACTATTACGTTATTAAGTGGGAACCTCTCGGCGACCTCGCAGGAGACCTGGCCGGAGACCTTCCTGGAGACCTGGCCGGAGACCGTGCGGGCGACCTTCCTGGAGACCTTCCTGGAGATCTCCCTGGAGAGGTCGATCTGCCGCGGCCGTTAGTCTTCTTTTTGCGCCTAACAGACTTTGGACGGGATGTTGATAAGAATTTATCCATCATCAGTCTAGTTCGTTCCAACTTGTCGAAATCTGCTACGCTATCATTGTGGCGATTGTCTAAGTTAAAAGATTTTAAACTTCGCTCACACTGTAAGCGGCCTTTTATGCTACCTGGAGAAGCGACAGGCTGACCAGACTTCGAAGTAGGATTATCTGATTTATTTCCCATGTTGACCTTTATGTTTCCAAAAAAGCTGCTTTCATCATCAGTATATACAGGTGGGATGTCATCACCCTTCTGAAGCACTATGTCTTGGCACTCTTTTCCGTTGTATGCAGGTGGGATACCAATTTCACCATATAAACTGCCAAAGGCATACTTTTTTACATTAGCTTCGATAAATACAAATCCCACACTTCCTAGGTTAAGATGAAGTTCAATTTCATCTGATTCTGTTTGCTCTGTTTTTGGATCGTGAACGGATAATAACTGTTCGTTAAGAATATCAGTTATATCCCCCTTTTGGTTCAATTCCACTTCCATTATATCATTTCGTAAGCCCACGTTGTCTATATCCTCTAGCAATCCCTCTCTGGTGTACGTCCTTGTGTAGGTAGCATTCATTGCTCCAATGCCTATAAATAATTCGATTCCTACATTTTGCGCAAGATCCATCAATTTTTTACCGTTATGTGTAATGAAGATACAGCCGGATCTGTACCTATATCCTATCCCTACAACATCACCCTCATGTAATTTTGGAAGAAGCGTACTTGCGTAGAAGGCATTATTAATACGAAGTTTCCCAGTGGATTCGTACGCAATAGAGTATGGGCACCGCCCTGGCATACAGAAGTAAGGGTATGGGCACGTTACCAAACCTACACTGAATATGGAATTTGACTTTAGGTTATTTTTAAACCTAAATACTTTTACCTCAAAATATACCGCGTCACGCTTATTGTTTGGTAGTGGGAAATTTAATATTGATGAAGATGACATATTGTACTTCGTAAATGTGATATTAAGCTTATCCTGTACAATAAAACTGGGCAAAAAGTTTCCTTCAATATCAACGTTATCATTTATCGAAGGTAGCATGTAGTAAGCTTGGATGCCTCTGTCTCTAATAACCTGCCTGTCTTCTAAGCTCGTATATGTCCCAAACGCTCTCACCATAGGAGGATTAATCAGGCAAAATTCTTTAGCACGAAGGTAAAGTTCAACTTCAAAAGGCGACATCTTTGCAAGCTCTACCTTTTCAATTTCCGTAAGAGCTTGTGTATTTACCTGACTTGATGTAAGATATGAATTACTTACCATTACGCCGCTCCCATTTTTAAGCAATCTCAGATGCTCCCGAGCACCTTCTTGATCGTACTCTTCCTCTTCATTACCATAACAGCAAGAAAAATAACCAGCTAGGATAATTAGCACCACTGTTAAAGCAGCAAATGCGATACCCAAAGAGTTAAGTATAATAACATTTATTGGGTCAGCATCTTTCGACCCTTGTGCTTTAAGATCTATACTGGTTGGAAAAAGGAAAACAGTATTAGATCCACTAGCATCGCTAAAACCTAATTTAGACTGTGTATTAGATATCTGGTTTTGATAGAACTGTTGCTTCGTCATACTTGCAACTTTCACCTATATGATGCACTTAACTATGGATATACTTCAATATTACAGTCCAAGGCTGGAATTTGCATATTCTTGACGTCCTATTCCTTTAGTAAAGCACCAAGAGACTCCTTTTCTAACACAGTTATATCCTTGTGCATCGTTCTAAGTTCCAACTTTGGGGACGCGGATCGATCACCCTTTAACTGCTCAAAAAAAAGGAAACTAAGTAGACTCGGGATTTCGTTTAAAATGACATGACTCGTTGAAACGGCTTCTATTTATGATAGCTGATTACTTACCAGACTGCATGAGGGGCTGTAAAACTGTAAATCTATAGTAACCTGATCAGAGGGCTTGTAGTCAGCTGATTGCTCACTTTTAGTGCCGTAAAATGCACTCCTCGCCAGTTTAAAAAAGTAAAAGTGGGTATCGATTCCTTTGATATGGAGATTATTCTCTATATAATAATGGTTATTACATTTGCAGAATAGTATCAGTTAAATCATGCCATGGGATCATCAAATTCGTCGCTTTCATCGCTTTCATACTCGCCGCTTATGTCACTCCATTCTATATAGTAATCCTTCATAATCTTTTTATACTGCTTCAAGAATAGAGGATCGAAAGGGAAGTACGATTGTAAGTCAACGAACTGCTGCCTTGCAGCAATTGACCAGTTGCTTACAGTTCTTTCGTTGTTTTTAGTTCCGACGTTCGCCTTCCCTATAATACCCCGAAGCCTTTCGTTACTATTGTTCTCTAAAATGCTGAAACAGTAAACGATGTCTTCGCGTTGGGCTATACGTGCAAACATCATCATTACATTCTCATTACAGTACTTTAATGGATTTAACTTGGAGATGACCATCCGTTGAAAAAATTTGTCAATTGCACATTCCCACGAGCTGCTATCGCGAAATAAAGCATGACGGAAACAAAATATGTAACATAAAGATTGGAATGCAGCGTAGAAGTTCTTAAACCTGTCCATGCCACCAGGGAGTTCGACTTCATCTTCTCTTTCCGTAACATACCTATTTAGCCAGGATATCAGATAGCTGGCCACAAAGGTAATTTGAACGTCAGTTAATTTCTTGGCGCGAGCGACAAAAGAGCCTAGGTACTGTAGAGCCTTAATTTTCTTCTCCATAATTTCGTTTGGTGAAAATGCTATGTCTATAAACGTAACTAGGAAGGCATCCATGAGTTCCGTTTGCTGTTGCGATACATGAAACATGATGTATTGCACTGACCTTGTGTAGTAGGTGGGCAGGATATGAGACTTGAATAAAGATATCAAAGTATTGAAAATGCTTACTCCATCACCGGATTCTATGCTATCTGGGGTTAATGCATCGGAGAGCCTTGTAGTAATTAAAGATAATATGGCATCGAGCTTGGCTGACAGTTCTTTAATATTTCTCGATATTTCAACATTGTATTCCTCATCGCCTTCTAAGTCTTCATCCGCTTCATCTGCAACTTCATCTTCAGAGAAATCAGAGGAATCTAAGTCATCTTGATCGTCAAGTTCATTATCGATATCGTCTTCAATTTCATCATCCAGCTCGTCCAACTCGTTCTGCAACTCAACATCAATGGCAATTATCTTTTCAATAACCATAGACCAAGCCTGAAACCGAAGTTCCTGGCAGTATTCGGTCAAAGTCAAGATGTTGCTTATATAGTTGACTAGATTCTTAATCGAGTCATTGCTGTTAGGGAAATACTTTGAAATATATGAATCAATGAAATTTGTTGAAGAAGGAATTGCTCTCAAAAAGTATTTCAGCATCTCATGATGCTTAACCGTCTTCGTTGTGGGCAGTTTAAAATTTGATATTAGGGCCATAGACACATCTTGCCACCATTTAGGTATACTGGAACACAATATTTGTAGAAAATATACATAACTAGTTAGAGTAGGTTTAGGCAATGCCCACCATTTCTGAAAGTTAATTATTCTCTGAATCAATGCCACTCCTCTCTTGTTATCAATTTTATTGATATTGTTACTCAGCACTCCCAGTAATACATTGAAGTTCTCTGGAGAGATATAATCAGGGCTTGATGCAGGTAAAGATAACTGATTAACTAGCGAATTTAACTTGGTTACATCCTTTAAAGTTTCTGAATCATTTAATGCATCAGTAACATAGCCTTTGAATAGTTGTAGTGAGATTTTATCATCATTGGTAACTACTTCCTGTGAATTATATCTTGTTACTAAATTCTCGGCAAATTCAACTTTGCGCTTCTTCGTCTCAACAACTTTTGCTATCTCAAGATCCTGATTAGAAGTCCTTTTTTGAGACTTCTCTATTGCCATCATATTGTTCCAACTTAGCAAACTACTCGTATCTTCAATGATCTCTCCTATGTAAATTTGCAAGGAGATATAGATGCAAGAGCGCATCGCTTATGTTTGATTTTTTCGAAGGGGTGTTCAAAAAAGTAAAACAAAAAATTTTCCCAAAAAAAGAAACGGCATTTGAAGCAGATGATTGATTACCAATGCATGTAAGTAAATATTTTGTATACAAATAAAAAATGCGTGTATTATACGAGTACATCATAGTAACCTCTTTGGCAATCCGAGGCGATTTATGCTTAATTTATGTGGCGGATCTTGAACTCCAAGCTGAGTATAAGTTGAACTCATTTTAATATCGTTTAAATCCTTACTTCGCGTGATAATATATATTACCTTATACTTTTGCCCGGAATCATGGACACACCGAGTTGTTCTGAGCCAACATATGTCCAACCTCCAAATTGCTGCTGTACTGATTCACTTAAAAAATCGTTAACAACGCTATCAATAGGTTTCTCCCTCGTGAATTCCTGATCGAAATTACTGGTATCCAAGGCGCTCATCACAGGAGGTTTGTAAGGTGGAATATAACCCTTCATCCATAGCCGCTTCCAACTTAGTTGACTAAAAAATGGATGGCGTTTAATTTCGTCTGCACCATTGTATCCTAATCTTTTTTTAGGCTCTCGACTCAACAACTCTATTAGTAATACTTTAGCATCCTTGTCAAACCCATCAGGAAACCTCAATGGCTCCTGGAGAATCTTTTTGTACATTTTTGGAACATCTTCATCATAGTATGGGGGTAAGCCAGTTAACATTTCGTATAATAGTACGCCCAGCGTCCACCAATCAACAACCTTAGAGTATCCTTGACCAAGCAATAATTCTGGTGCTAAATACTCTGGAGTACCGCAGAAGGTATTAGTCTTGTCTTGATCTTTCATGTTTAGTTTGCATAAACCAAAATCACATAGTGCTATATGACCTTGATGATCCAGTAAAATATTTTCGGGTTTTAAATCACGGTAGATGACATTCAAGCTGTGTAAAGTTTCCAAAGCGCACAACAATTCCGCTGTATAGAACCGAGCCCTGGAGAGATCAAACCTACCTTCCTTTTGCAAATGAAAAAATAATTCTCCACCGTTTATGAATGCGAGAACCAAGTATAACTTTTCTGGGGATTGAAATGAAAACTTCAATGGCACAATAAATGGGTTATCTACTCTGGCCAAAACAGTCCTTTCTGCAAGGGTGTGTGTTACTTCTGATTTAGAGACAATATATGATTTCCTGAGAGCTTTTAGTGCATAGACTTTATTAGTATCTTTCTTTCTAACCTGCATAACCTTACCAAAAGAACCTTTTCCAATAACTTTTAACAACTCAAAATCATCAATGCTTAATGGTTTGTTTTTAGATGGCTTGTAATCAACAGTGATATTTACCTTACCCAATCCCGTTTCCAGTTGCAGCCACTGATGGTTGTATAACCTTATACTAGATGCAGAGTTGAACTGTAGATTCAATGAAAGTTGGAAGGAACCAAGATGAATATCCATGTTCTCGTTGACTTTCCTTAATAAATCTTTCAACTCGGGATCACTTTTTGCATAGAGTTGTTGCCATGGCTTAGATGGGAGCAAAATGGAAGGTATACGAGCGAATACATCGACCTTTAGGTAAGGTAATTTACGGGTGACGTCAAATGTCGATATCTTATTAAAAACTGGATTCTGGATCGTTCCAGATTCTGGTTCAATAGTAGCGACCGTATTGTCAAATTCAATTGTCAAATAAATGAGAGGATTGAGACCCTCTAAATCAGGTAGTGTAATTGTAGCAGGGATATAATTCGTCGCCAGATCGCCCGGCAGTAATTTTTCTTCATATTCACCCAAGGCTACGTGCTCTAAATTAGTGATAAGTTCTTCGATTGAATTTGAAATGTTCCTAGCGGGGCCTGAATTGACACCGGAAGCTAATAGCTTGCCCAGCACCTGTTGGTTGGAAGTGATCGGAAATGGAAGCTTAAACGCTTCACCATTATAAATCTTGATTGTCATTATACCACTAGTATTCATTGTCGAATACTCTAGCCGCTGTGATTCTTCAGGAACATTTTTTGGTGGCTGGTGATTTGGATTCTGTGAAACGCTTTGTGATTGCGAGTTAGAACTGTCCCTCGCCTTCTCTTCTTCAGCAAGGTCGGTTGCATCAGATGCTATATCTCTAGAACTAGATTGAGATGAGCTAGCAGCTTCATTTGAACTATTAAAAAAGCTTGGAATTGATACATCTGTAGATAGACGAACTGGGGCAATCGAATTGGGGGTAGCAACAATTGTTTCCTTCCGATCTTTAGGAATAACTGCCGGTTCGGTACTAGTAGAATATTCACCTTCACTGTATTTTCTAGTGGAAATATCAGGAGTTGGGGAGTTCTTACTCAGATGCCCAAACATACTATGCCTAGTGCTGGAGACTTCCCTTGAATCCCTATCTTTTCCTTTGTCTTTTTCATCTTTTGATCTCCCAAACTTCAACTTATTTGCCAATTTCCAGCCGTACATGCTGTTAGTCGTTTATTGACTCTAAGCCACTGAACAACGTTACCCTTAAGCAGTGTAATTTGGTTGCGATTTGTTTTTTTTTTTTATAGTTTTCATTTAATCTAGCTTACGCCTTTATATTGTCGTTTCTTTTTGTTTAGTATACAAAGTTCTAACTATTATATGCGAAGAAAGGGACACTAATATTAGTACATAGAGTTTGAGTTAATATTGAGGTAGTCTTGAATTATGTACATTGTTAGCCCATTGTTTTACTGGGCAGCCAATTGGAGTTTATACATGTATAACATCGAATTATTATCCTTCACATTCAAGGTACTATAAGTCTTATATATTTGCAGCTACATACTTAGCTTTAACAGAAGTTAAGACAGTCTAGCATTAGACGCGAAAGAAGATCTGAAGATGCGAAAATAATGTTAAAAATATGATTAAACAAGACCTTCAGGTTCGAACAGTGGGCTCATCAGTACCAATAAACTCTTTGAACTTCAAGAAACGCAACAATACATTTACATCTTCCCTTAGGAACTCACTACCCTGTTGAGAATATGTTGATTTATCATTACAATATCTTTCGCAGTAAACTCTAATGGTAGCTCCTGAAGAACCTGTACCTGATAGTCTCAGAATATAACGTGTACCATTGGACAACTTGATGTATAATCCTTGATGTGTTGAAACTGAACCGTCTAAGTCGGTATAACTAAAATCACCGGCATCTGTAACAATTACAGCATCCCAGTCTCCAAAGTTTTTACCAATATTCGAGTTGTCCTCGACAAACTCACGCAACAAATTTATAATCTTATTGGCATCATCAATCTGGCAGTTTTCGAAGTCATAACGCGTGAAAAAAGTGCGACCATATTTAGCCCAAAAATCGTCCTGGATGGTCTTTATAGAAGCCTCTTTTTCGGGATACCTGTTTTTGTAGATTGCTAGGATATTTAACCAAGCTATAATAGCCCATAAACCGTCTTTTTCTCTGACATGGTCTGAACCAGTACCGAAAGATTCCTCACCACAAATAGACAGCTTACTAGAATCGAAGAGATTGCAAAAAAACTTCCAACCAGTAGGAACTTCATAGCAATCTAAACCCTTTTCCTTTGCTACTAGGTTGATACTACCTGAAGTTGGGAATGAACGGGCAAGACCGTGAATTCCGTGTTTGGCAAAATACGGGATTTCTGAAGCATATTCGGCAATAATAGCTACAGAATCACCTGGGGATACAAATGCAGGGCCTGCACCATAAATCATGTTTCTGTCACCATCACCATCAGAGGCTGCTCCAAATGCTATATTCTCTTTGTCAACTCTAGAGACTAAAGTATGAGCGTAAATTAAATTGGGATCAGGATGTAACCCGCCAAAATCTGGTTGTGGGTGCCAGTTCTGCAATGAGTCTAAAGGAAGACCTAATTCGTCAACAAAAATTGCCTTACCATATGGGCCAGTAATACCATTCAAAGCATCAAATAAAACTTTAAACCCGTTTTCAGCTTGAGCCTTCTTTATGAATGACTTAATCATATCAAAATCAAAAATCTCCTTCATATACTTTACATATGCTTCGGTGGTGTCAATAACGTCGACCAATAAGTCACCATATTTCTGATTCTCGCCGATCTTTGACAAGTCCAAAGTTGGAAACGACTTTACTATTTTATATTCGGTTAATTGCTTTGATTTCTCAGCAATTAAATTGGTAACCTTCTCTGGGGCTGGTGCGCCGTTAGACAAGTTATACTTTATTCCCAAGTCCTTATCAGGCCCGCCTGGGTTATGAGAGGCAGTCAAAATAATACCACCGGTAACTTTTTCATGATATGTTCTGATAATATGTGACGCGGCAGGAGTCGATAACAAACCATTCTGACCAATAATCAATTTTCTAACACCATTGGCAGATGCAATTGATGCGATCTTTTGCATTACAATATCATTGTAATAACGACCATCTCCACCAACAACTAAAACAGCACCCTTAGAACCTTCTGGTATAGCTTCCATGATAGCTTGGATGAAATTCTCAGTGTAGTTCGGGGTTTTTTCGAAAACCTTTGTGTTTTTCCTCAAACCAGAGGTACCAGGTTTCTGGTCTTGGAAAGGAGTTGTGGGGACAGTTTCTACGGTGTATAATGACATGACTTGCTTTCTTCTTCAATTTAAACGAAGGAATACCCGCCTTCCTGTACAGTCTTCAAAACTAACAGTTGATTGAGACTTAAATTGCGTAGCGTTCAGGGAGGTTACATTTTTAAATTTTTCTGTTGGCATTTTCTGTTATGGTAACCTACATCAGAAAAACGTGAGGAATTCTACGGAAGAGAATAAGGGAAAAGAAAATCATATTTCCCGCTTTATTTACTGCTGATCAAGTATTAAAGTAATAAGATTTACATAAGATAAAACCTGTGTATTGCAATTACAACCTTAAGTTCTCTTCAAGAAGATCTCTTGCCTAAATCCAATAGCTTTTCTAATGAAAGCGAGTCATCGCCAGCGTCATTATCATCGTAAATTTCGTCACTAGGAATGGTAGTATCATGTTTCTCAGCAGGCTTTACACCTAGTTTAGATTTAAGAAGCAGAGCTAATGAATCTGTCTTCCTAGATTTTTGAGGCGTGATTTTATGCTGTAGTGGTTCGTACATTTCTCCGATAGCAAAGTCTCCATTTCGGCCTTGGAGATACTGGTGGTGAAAGCACTTGAGCAAAGCTTGCTTTTGTCTATGAAGTGCAATTGCCGGTATATGTATTGGAGAATTGAGGTCTTCTTTTGTAGGATAGTCGGAAGGTAGTGGTAGTGAACTGTCCTTTTGTACTGCATCATATGGCAAAATGAATTTGCTAGAACACCAAGATGTTGGTTCCTCTCTCTTTACAATTCCTAAATGCATGGAATCAACAAAATCGTCCATAAGTTTATCAATTGATTCGTCTTTTGGCTGCTTCCAAGTGAATGGAGGGAAATCGCTTACTCGTTCATCTTCCGCGAAAGGTAATCGACATAGAACAAGTGACCTTTTTGATTCTGCATCAAGATCATCGCTTGTACGTTTTTTTGATGGGTGGTTGACCAGCAATGGGGACAAAACACACATCTGTACTTCACTATTACTTTTTTGAACATAGCGAGCAATTGCGGCCTTTTTCGACTCTACCATAGCATCAACCAGAGCAGCAAAAGCTATGTAATCTGCATCTGTACCATCCTTACTATCTGCTATGATATATACAGATTCGCCACATAAGTAGTGTCTAGGGATATTGTATAGGTCACAAAATCCTCTAATGTCTAGACCTGCTGAAGTTTCGTGGGTTCTTTCCGTTTCTAGTACCTCCGGTAGCACAACATAGTCTGCACCATATCGAAAAGCTTTTACTATATGATCATTAGTTACTGGAACGGAAGTATACTCCTCATCCTGATTAGTAGATGGTCCGTGTATTTCGTATTCTATAACAGATTTTAGGGGGATATATGCACCTTCGTTTGTTTTATAGACATATTTCCGACTTTGTAGAGAGACCGGTTTCGTTGCAGGATATCCTTCCACATTTATGCAAATACAAAAGGGATCGTCTTGAGCACCGTCCAAATTTTCGAAGTCTGCCCCCAGTCGTAATGGGCCCTGAAATACCCTTACTGGCTTTACCGGTTTATGCTTGGGTTTCTGCACAGTTTGTAGTATTTCATTCAAAGTAAACTTCATAGAGCCCTCGTTGAAGGCTAGCAAAGTACCCCACTTTGTCTTTCGAAAATTATCAGGAAATGAATCGCCACAGTAAACCAGAATTAGTCTCAGTTCCAGATGCGCTTGTAATAGCTCTAATTCGCCCTCCTCTATATTTAGTCCCTCTAGGTCATCTGTAACAACTAATACTTGCTTTAACACCTTCTTCTTGTTGAATTTTACGGCTATTTGAATTCCAATCGATAGTAAAGCATCCAGAAGCTTACTGTCCTTCAATTCTTTCAATTGTTCCACAGCGCGGACTTCTCTTAAACGCTCAAATATCTTCACTATTGAGTTTAATGTTATTGGAGCATTTGGAGGATATAGTTCATACATATTACGAACATCACTGTCATTTTTTTCAATTGGAGAATTTGCAAGCACTACCTGAGAGTAATCCGTCTTTCTAGCTTTTTGGGCCTTTTCGAAAAGAACAAATTCCAGATAAGTTTCAAACCTAATGGAGTGTTGTTTCATGGAAGGTGATGAATCAATCAAGAAGGTTGTACATTCCTGCGACATATTGTATTATTCCTGGGAGTAGATATACTAATTAGATATCCTGCACGCTGATGTTTAGGCCCTATGCTATTAAATGCGTAAAGTAAAAAAGTTACGCGGCAAAAACAAAAGCCCTGTACGGGGCTCGAACCCGTAACCTTATGATTAAGAGTCATACGCGCTACCGATTGCGCCAACAAGGCCTTTTATATTTTTCTCTTACATTGGGGGATTTATATTTATAATGGTCTTATTTTTTCATGTCGTAGATTCAAATAGGCATCTCGAAGAAGCAGCCGCCAGAAAGAAACGACGAATCAGATCTTTATGGAGGAGTAAGAGTAGTAGTGAGAAGGATTAGCTACTCTAAAGAAGTAGAGTAACCATTCGGAGTAGAACTCTAGTCGTAGAGTGCCTGCCCAGGGTCAAGTTTGAGTACAAGAATGAAGCTAGGACGAAAGGACCCTAATGTATATAAGGACCATAGTAGATATTAGAATACGACTAGGAATCCAAGAAAGGATAAGTGGTCATTGACTTAGATTAGACCTATATACATAGTAAACTAATCTATCATTGAATATTTAATACTCACGTGATCAGTTAGGCGGTCCACGACAACGGATGATTCATCTATGAGACTAAGAGATACATTTTGGTTACTAAAAGACGCTTTCAAACGTAAGGATTTAAAAACCTAGATCATAGTACATTACGTTATAGATCATATAGCTGGTACTACTTTAGACAGTACATCCTTAACAACTATAATTTCAAGCATTAGTGGATTATCCCTACCAACTCTCAAGGCAAGCTTTTTCAATTGGTTGATCAACTCTTCAACGAGTTTCACGTCACTTGCGTACAAGACAGAACTATCATGAAAAGGCTCCTTCAACAGCTCCATGTGTAACGGAAAATACCACACACTAGCTTGCTGTATAACATCTGGAGTAACAAACTGTTTTCTAGAAGAGGCATTTTTAGCAACCATCCATTGACTTAGGTCGATAATATCCTGTAAAGAATTCATTCCAGCGCCACCGCCCTTTGCAGTAACGACTAATCGATGCATCCTAATGTGGATTATGATATCTAGAATGTAACGTTTTAATGCTACATGTACGCTAACATTATTGGGGCTCTTGCCGGTGATCTTATTGCCGACTATATCACCTTGTGGTCCTTGTGTAGCAAACCAAAAACAAGACTTCAAAAAGCCTGATAATCCAGCAGCTCGTTTAATAGTACCAATGCAAACTAAATCTGAATGATTTCTTGCTAATTGAAGCAACCATTTTGCTACCCTTCCTTGTTGCATTTGCGAGACTTCATCCAGACGTGCAAGTACAATTATGCTGAAAGACCTGTATTTTTCTACTTGAGTTGGCTGTTTCACTATTTCATCATAATGTTCCACAACCGCTGTCTTGGCGTGAAGGCCCGGATCTAGAACCATTAGTATTCGCTCATGTTTATCGGTAAAGCATATAAAATTTCTGTGTAGAACGGAGCACGCTTCAAAACCAGCTTCAAAAAGCGGCAGCTCCCTGCCAAACTGTGGATCCGTCATTTAGCGTTACACCCTAGCAGAGCAACTATTGCTAACCATTAATAGTCCTAGGGCTCATGATTTGTAGCAATCACATCAATTCGTAAACAATGACATCAACTTTCTGTTAAGAAAATTTGCGTGTAACTAACTCATCTCATCTCATCTCATCTCAGCTCCTGATCGTCGCACGCTATTCCACAGAGAATCTACATCTTAGCATGACGAAACTAGTCCATAATGTCCAGAAAAAACAACATCGTGAGCGTTCGCAGGTAAGCGAGCGTTCCAGGTTTGGTTTTCTGGAGAAGCACAAAGATTATGTGAAACGTGCGCAGGATTTCCACCGTAAGCAATCTACACTGAAAATTCTACGGTCTAAGGCTCAGCAGCGTAACCCAGATGAATATTATCATGCTATGCACTCGAATAACACCGATGAACGTGGTCTTCGTATACAATCGCGTCACGCAACTGATACGCCCTCATCCCTATCAACAGAGCAGGTGAAATTACTGAAGACACAAGATTCCAACTACATCCGCACTGTGAGACAGGTTGAAATCAAGAAGGCCCAAAAATTAACTAATGAGGTTGCTTTCAAACATACAGGAAAACATACAATTTTTGTTGAGGACCGACCTTCCATGACTGAATTCAACCCCGACCAATATTTCAATACTCCTTCTGCCCTGTTATCGAGGACGGAAAACAGACTAACGAACCAGCAACTTGCGGAAGTCCGGTTAGCTGACGCTGAAGAAGTCATGCCCCCTTCCTCCCTACACAAGAAAAAGGCCAAGAAGTTAAAAATCGTAGCGTCTCACCTAAAACGTGAACAAGAGCTCCATAAAATACAACACTATATGGACAGACAACGGGAACTAATGAAAAAGGGATCAAAAAAGAAACTTATAGATAATTCTGGTAATGTAACATACAAGTGGAAGAAGCAGCGGAAGCGCTAGGTGCCTTTTCTCCACGATTATTTTGCGACTTGCGTGATGTCCGCCTTTTCTCCGCATGGGAGTTGTGGTTGCGTGATGCACAACAATGGAAGGAAAATTCAGCCTTTCATAATCCGTAGTTATACTGTCCGCCATTGGAACGAATATATGGCGATACATCATCAGATAATGTTGATCACACTCACCCTTTTTGCGACAGCATCCCCCAACCGCGATATCTAGCAAATCCTTCTCCCGGTGAGCTTCATAATCTACCAATTTCCACAAATGTAACAATGGGAGATTTTATTGTGCAACTGGTGATACACTAGCCACTTTTAATATGTTTCCCAGTGCCCTTGGAGCGCAATTTATCTTATCATATGCAAAACTCTGCCAAAGGAGTCGTAATTTAAGAGCTCTCAGTGTGATTAGAAGGTTTTATATATATTCTGTGCTAAAGATCTTTTTAAGAGCAGTATTACGGTAAGGGTTATGAAAAGGTTATCGAAATAGTATAGCTCTTAATATGTTTAGATTAGCTAATTCGCAATCTTTCAGGCCATTTGTCGGGGTAGTTCGCCCACTTACCTTAAGATTAGTATCGACCGTGAGTACGATTCCAAAGACCCAAAAAGCCGTTATTTTCTACGAAAATGGCGGGGAACTACATTATAAGGATATTCCTGTTCCAAAACCCAAGCCAAATGAACTGTTGATAAATGTTAAGTACTCAGGTGTTTGTCATACTGATTTACACGCTTGGAAGGGTGACTGGCCACTGGCTACTAAGCTGCCTTTAGTTGGCGGTCATGAAGGTGCAGGTGTTGTTGTTGGTATGGGTGAAAGTGTTAGGGGTTGGAAAATCGGTGATCTTGCGGGAATCAAGTGGCTGAATGGATCATGTATGTCTTGTGAATACTGTGAACAATCTCATGAATCCAACTGTCCAGAGGCCGATTTGTCTGGTTACACTCATGATGGTTCTTTCCAACAATATGCAACTGCGGATGCTGTTCAGGCTGCTAAAATCCCAGATGGTACTAACTTAGCCGAAGTTGCTCCGATTTTATGTGCGGGTATCACTGTTTACAAGGCATTGAAGACATCAGGTGTAAAGAGTGGTGAATGGGTAGCGATTTCGGGTGCAGCAGGTGGTTTAGGATCTTTGGCTGTGCAATATGCAAAGGCTATGGGTTTCCGTGTTTTAGGTATTGATGGTGGTGAGGACAAGGGTCAGTTAGTGAAATCATTAGGAGCTGACCACTTTGTGGATTACACGAAGACAAACGATGTTGTTGATGCAATCCTTAAGGCTACAAGTGGGGGCCCACACGGTGTGATCAATGTCTCAGTGTCTGAGAAGGCTATTGCGCAATCTGTTGAATATGTTCGTCCCACAGGAACTGTTGTTCTAGTTGGTTTACCGGCTAATGCAGTAATCTCTTCGGAGATTTTCTCGCATGTCATAAAAACAATAAACATAAAGGGCTCATATGTGGGAAACCGTGCGGACACTAGGGAAGCTATTGACTTCTACACTAGAGGTTTGGTAAAATCACCTATCCGTGTGATTGGCTTGTCAGAGTTACCTCATGCATACGAGCTTATGGAGAAGGGTAAAGTTTTGGGTCGTATAGTCGTCGACACCTCAAAATAATGAAATGATTTATAACAAGTACTCTTCACATTTGTGATGATTATAATGCTTTAACCGATATATTTATCGGCTCTTATGTTTTTACAATTACATTTAGTATGATGCCGTAGTTTTCTAAATAAATAACGTCCACTACGATAAGAACTATTGCTCCAACTAACAAGTTGCCCTTCGGATTTTATATACATGTTTCTCCTGCCCGAAATTTAATAAGACTTATGCCGGTGTTACTGTAACGTCGAAGTTTTTCCTATCATTTAACAACGTCGCGATTTCCTCATTAAGGTTCACGAATGCAGCGTCACTAGCAAACCTGCTTCGCGACGAGATGATAAGTTCAGTGGACGAGTTAATATTTCCGTCAATTGATATTTTAAACTTAATACCACGCTCAGGTAACATGCATTCATACTGCGCGCGCTGCTTGCTCTTTTTACGTTCCATCAATTTTTGCTTGTAATCAATAAGGCTAGAGCCAAGCCAACGTAGTACAAGTATATTGACATCTTCAAATGATAAAAACGTCTGATACCTCAAATTAGTTGTGCTATTATTTTTTTTTGATAAAGATTGCAATAAGCGGTTGAACCATTTTCTTTTCCCGGGTCTGTAACAATTTAATGAACGCAATAATGGCGACGGTTTTTGCTGAAGTTTTTGCTGTTTGTTACTCGACGTTAGTTGTTCACATGGACTTTCTACAATAGGCGGCAACATTTTATTTGAATCTGGGGAATTTTGAGGTTGTGTTGTAGGAGCGTTGAAAACGTTCTCCGAGTAATCATCAAAAAGCATTGTGACGCGATTTTTGCCGTTTGCCGGTTTAACTTGGGTATTATTCTTAACAAGCTCATCAATGTCCATTTTTCTTTTAGCAATTTTGCTTGAGAATGGGCTATCATTTATGTCTTGAGCCAGCGGTTCTGATCTATCGCGTTGCTTCTTGTGATTGGTGTTTGCCGTTTCCTCTTCCAGATCCTTGAACATTGATTTCAAGCTTTTACTAGATGGTAAATTAGTTGATAGCCTAGTTGCATTTCGTATCGTTGGTTGCTTTTGAGAACAGTGCTTTTCTGGCGAGATTTCAAATTTATGAATCATCTCCTCTGTGGTTTCTCTTGGAAAGCTGACTTCATTACTGTTCACATGTAGACTGTTTCTCATATCCGAAGCTGGTGCAAGCAGGTATGATGTATTTAAGGTATCTATTGAAACCGCCTTTCTGTGAACTTGCGGCTCCAATCCGCTGCAGTTGGTAAGAAGAGATCCCACATCCGCTGGTGCGTCTTCAAATATGTTAAGGGACTCCCCCTCATTGGTGGTTCCAGCTTTATCGTTCTCTTCAGATAATTGACGATGAGGAATATGCTTGGTACCCGAAGTCGACCGGTCCGTAGCCGGTCGTTCAACCACCGGCTCTACGGCCTCCGGTTGAAGTGTGTGCCTAAAGTTTTTAGTAACTGGAGATATAGAAACTGCCTGGGCAATATGAGTAAATGTTGGTAAATCAGCCAGAAAGGAAAGGTCTGAAAAATTGGAGGCAGAACCCTCACCATTCGTAAAAGAATTGTATCCACTTTTACTAGAAACCTTGTCTGAAACCTTATCATATGATGTAGATGTCATATTAGTATAATCGACCTTATCAACTACACAATCTTGAGCCTTGTTCCCGTAGTTGGAAATAAAAGTGTTTAGATTGTGGAAAGTATTAGTTGATTTTAATAGTGACGAAGGCAAGCGCAACAACCCGTATGTATCACACCGTTGCCGTTCGAACTGACTATTACGTTTAAACGATTGTCTACTGGATGATTGATAGTCATTATGGATGGCACTAGATTGTGCTAAAATACTAGGATCAGGCACAGGTGTGCTTGTAACGGCATTTGTAGTTGTTAATTTCCCATCATCCGTTAAAGCTGAGGGTATTGTTCCTATACTACTATTTTTCTTGGCTTCCATCCTCTCACTGTAATCACATGAAGACATCTCACCTCCCTCTATTTTGAAAAAAGAGGTATTGCAAGAATATAGACCATTTCCCGTAGGCTTTTTGGATGAATCTCTAGATGTTGCAGGGCTCATTGGTTTATACTTTTTCAAAAGAACCTCAATACCGGTTGGAGGTTGAGGAGCTCGGCGGCGAGGGTCCAATGATGGTATATACTGCCTTTCTGCGACCTGCTCTTTCTTGGTAGGGCGACTGAAAACAGGGCTTCTGGTATTTGTGATGATTGTAGATGATATCTCCTCTGAGCATGACGACTCCTTGTATATGCTGGTATTCCCCTCTCCGTATTCAACCGAGCTATAATACCGCGAATAGATATCGCTTTCTCCTTCGTTGTCCATTGCAAAATTAAAAGTTGGCTGTATTATACGAATAGGTGATAAAATTGTATCGTTAATGCCACCACTATTCATATCTCTCTCGCCAAAACTTGGAGCGCTATATGGATCGCCTGCTGACTTCGGAGAAATTGAAGGCAATGGTTCAATAGTGGTATTGAAGCCCGATTGCAACTGCTCGTTTAAATTTAAAGATCGTTTGGATATGGAGCTTAAAGAATACAAAGATCTTTTCAAAGCAGACTCCTGGAGTGTTTTTTTTATGGGCCTTTGGGGTTTCGCATTGTTGGCTTGAGAGGCTAATCTAGCTCTTGAAATAGAGCTATTTAGAGACTTGTAAGATGAGGAGGTATGAACTGCTGTAAAAGGAATGTTAGAACCCACTTTTGACGTGCTATGTTTGAAAACCCTCGACGTGGAAGCTACAAAACCTTCTCGCGTTCTTTTAGATCTTGAAAAAGATGCAACGGAAAGCTGAGATTTTTGTCCATTTTTTGGACCAGAAATACTTGGAGCTTCAGAAGACTGATAATCCCTTGTCGCTACGTCCGAGCTTCCAGAATTTGTAGAAGGCGTAGTTTGAACTGAATTTCCTTTCTCTTGGTATTTACGTAGCAATGAGTAGAATAGTTTTTCCTCAGTAAATCCCTTTTTCAACAATTTTTTCACCAAGTATTCCTTAGGTGCGCCATGCCATAAAGTACTCAAATTGCTCAAGATTGTATCATCTATCTCAGCTTTTGAATTTAAAGTCACAATGCTTGGAGTCCTGGAGGACAATTGCAAGCTCGTTCTCAGTTTTGCCCGAGTTTTGCCCTGGCTTTCATACTTAGTCAATAGCTGATGTTTAAGAATATCATCGATTAAAATCCTGCTATCAGGATCCACAACCAACATCTTTGAGATTAGATCTTTTGCATCCCTGGAAAGGTTTTGAGGCATTTGATATTTTCCTGACTGAACTTTTAGCAGTAACTTTTTCACATTATCGTCATTGAATGGTAAATTACCAGTGAGAAGGGCAAATAGGATGATTCCGCAGGACCAAACATCACTAGGCGAACCATGGTATTTCTGCCCCATAACAATTTCTGGCGAAGCATAATGTGGAGAGCCGCATGACGTTTCCAGCAATTTATTACTGGTTTGCAAAGCTGCCATGCCGAAATCAGCAATCTTGACAGTACGGGTTTTTTTATCAAGAAGCAGATTTTCGGGCTTCAAGTCACGATGACAAATGTTGAAGTGATGGCAATATGCAACACCTTTCACTATCTGTTTAAAATAGTGGACAGCTTCTTGCTCAGGCAACTTGCCCCTCGAAAGCAAATAATCAAAGAGTTCACCTCCTTCCACGTATTCCAGGACCAAATATAGCTCGGATTTATTCTCCCAGACCTCATATAATGCCATAATATTGGGGTGTGTTATTAACTTCATGATAATAATTTCTCTTTCTATCCCGTACGGTAGGGATGAATCCGTTTGAACATATTGATGCCGACTAACGCTCTTTTTCGAAACAATCTTGATAGCAGCAAGTTTCCCACTCTCTACGTTTTTCGCAAGTCTCACCCGCCCCGATGATCCCTTCCCAAGCGTTTTACCCAATTTCCATGGCCCTACAGTGTCCTTGCTTTTCCTTTTGCCTGTATTCGTATTCCTAGTACTAGTAGTAGAGATCTGAGACAGTCTCTTCGTTGCATCAGAAACCGACATCACCACTCTATCACTTGGCTCCGGTTGATTCGGACCCTTTCCTCGCCCAACCTGCATCTGAAAGTCCGTCTGCAAGCAAATTCAACTATAAAAGTCAGTCGTGAAAACCTCCTTGACCAGCCTATCTATAACGTTAGCTAGGTTAGCTTTTCTAGTTTTTTTAAATTTACAATTAACTTGTAATTAAAAGAGATCATTAGAGATATGCACATATGCCGTACTGCGTAATAAGAGATCAAACCCTACTTTTCCTTTTTATCGCATATTTTTTAACGCGAGATAAATCTTTAACCTATCCTAGCTCGAAAGTTCGCGTCGTTCAACTTTATGTTTTTGTTTGGTTCCATTCGAGAAATAAAATGGGAACTTTACATAAGGTAGGAAAATATCCAGTTGGCCAAGCAACAGGTGGCAAATCTAACAATTGATCGGATTGCGCAATTTCACTGAAAACAATCCCTTAAATTATTAAAAAATAATTAATAAAAACCTATGAACTACTCCTAATTCGCAAGTATAGGGGTCCTTAATTTCATAGTCATACATTCATAGTTTTAACGAACAGCCTTGAACGAACGATAAACATGAAAAAAAATTGGGCGGCTACATAAAAGGGGTTAGTACTTCCCGGGAGGCACGTGATTGTGAACTTAAGTAACAATAAATGAAATGCAGCTTATCTTAGAAAAATATAATATATAAACATGCAAAGGGGTAGTAGTTAAGTTGGAGAGGAAGCTCTTGCACTAAATAACGAGTTTTACTTGATGTATTCAACACAGGAGGTATTGGAAGCGGTTGAAAAGGCGATCCAACAGATGAAGGTTGAAGAAGCAAAAGCCTCGGAGGAAAAAAGTCATGAAGGTAGTCGCTTAAGTAGGGAGCGAACTGGCGGAGTTAAAAAGTATGATAAGGAATACTTCATTAGTTTATCACAGAAGTACTTGGATTTTACGTATAAGAATCCCACTACTCCGCACGTAATTCAATATTTTGCGAACGAGTTAGATAAGGCTGGTTTTACTTACTTAAGTGAGCGGAATACGTGGGACGATTTTGTCCCTGGAAAGTACTACACTATCCGCAGCGGAACGAGTCTTGTTGCGTTTTCTGTAGGGGACAATTGGGAGGCTGAGAATGGTCTATCCATTATTGGAGCGCATGCGGACTCTCTGACAGCCAAGTTGAAGCCAATATCCTTGAGGCAGCCGGCTGAAGGTTTCGAACTGTTGGGGGTTGCTCCCTATGCGGGCACGTTAAATCAGGTTTGGTTTGATCGTGACCTCGGTATTGGCGGAAAGGTTATAGTCAAGAGGTCTGGATCTAACAAGATAGAGGCCTGTTTAATTGACTCCACGCCGCACCCGGTGGCAAGAATTCCAACTCTTGCTCCTCATTTTGGGAAACCTTCCGTGGGTCCCTTCGATCGAGAAAACCAGGCAGTCCCCGTTATAGGCGCGGTTAGCGAAGGAGAGGAGGAAGATGACGAAGACCATGATGAGGAGGACGAAAAACGTTCACCCCTATACGGAAAACATTCGGTCCACTTGTTGCGCTACATTGCCCGCCTGGCAAAGGTCAAAGTATCTGAGCTGTATCAGCTCGACTTGGAATTATTTGATGTTCAAGAAGGAACCTTCGGTGGCTTGAGAAACGAATTTATCTATGCTCCACGGCTTGATGATAGACTATGTTGTTTTTCCGCAATTGAATCTTTGATTTCATCATCCCAACAGACGGCTTCCAATAGTTTCGATGTGGTTGCGCTTTTCGACAACGAGGAAGTAGGCTCATTTACCAGACAGGGGGCTCTCAGCGGAATATTGGAAAGTACCGTTAAGCGCGTGATTGCAACCAAGTCCAAACATAGTAACGCCTTAGAGTTAGCATTTGCCAACTCCATCATAATTTCCGCTGACGTAACGCACATGGTAAACCCTAACTTCGCCGTCGAATATCTCGAACATCACAAGCCAAAACCTAACATAGGTTTGACAGTTTGTATTAGCACCAACGCTCATATGGCGACTGATCCCGTGGGCCTTTGCTTCGTAGAAGAGCTTGCTCGACGCAACAATGACCGCCTTCAATACTTCCAAAATAAAAATGGCAGTCAAAGCGGCTCCACAATTGGACCTTATATTGCAGGGTCAACCGGAGTGAGAACTATAGACATGGGAATAGCCCAACTTTCTATGCATAGTATTAGAGCTGCAACCGGGTCCAAAGATATTGGACTCGCGGTGAAATTCTTCGAGGGTTTCTTCGCCAACCGCCAACAAACTTTAGCTCAATTTGGAGATTTGTAAAAGCCAACAGTTTTATTGCCCCATGTTATCCTTATGCCTAGCCTTGCCCTTGGAGCCTCGATTGTCGAAGTGCTTGATATGTCTCCTTAAAGTTTCCCTAATAAGGGTAAATTTATGGCTCCAAAAGCGGCATCTCATGTCTTCTATACCTTACGGCAGTAAAAAAGCATCTGTTTCAAGAATGCCCTTAAGTATATACCCTTGTTATATATCATACATCACGCCAAAAAGGTATCTTATTCGAGGCTCAATGGCCCTTTTGTATCACCTGCAAGAAAACTTTATTGCTTTTCATGCGCAAATCTAGTCTTTGTAACGCTTTCATACGTGCAACTGTAATGCCAAATATTTCTTTTTCATTTATAGCCTGGAGTATAAAGGTAAAAATAGAAACACAAAATCAAGAACACTTACGATGGTTGCCGATAATTAATATAACAGAGAAGTTTTTAAATATTATCGCATTCTTATCATATATACAGTTTTCGGAGGTAACATTGTTATAGAAATACTGTGCAGTTTCTCTATTGGACAAAACTGTAAAACAAACAAGATTCAATAACAATAAATTCAACCGCTTTACCAATCAATATTAAGCATCAACCTACTAGTATCATTTTACTATTACCCCTTTTAATCGCTTACTATAACTGCTACTGATAACTGCTACCATTAGTACTCCTATAAGGTTCTTTTAAGTTGCGAAAAACTAATATTTAAGATGTGTGGAATTTTTGGTTATTGTAACTATTTGGTGGAGAAAACTAGAGGAGATGTTATAGACACTTTAGTGGAAGGTCTTCAACGATTGGAGTACAGAGGATATGATTCTACTGGTATTGCTATCGACGGTGATAATGCTGGTGAAACATTCATCTTTAAGCAAATTGGGAAGGTTTCGGCATTGCAAAAAGAAATTGATGTATGTAAACCAAACAGGGATGTTTCATTCGTTTCTCACTGTGCTATTGCCCATACTAGATGGGCTACTCACGGTCAACCAAGAAAAGTGAACTGTCATCCTCAGCGGTCTGATGAGAACAACGAGTTTGTTGTTGTGCATAATGGTATAATTACAAACTTTAGAGAGTTAAAGACGTTGTTGGTAAACAAGGGCTTCAAGTTTGAATCAGATACTGATACTGAATGTATTGCTAAGTTGTTCAAGCATTTGTATGATACCAATATGGAGAATGGGCACGAAGTGGATTTCCATGAACTATCAAAACAGGTTTTGTTAGAATTGGAGGGTTCCTATGGTCTTCTTTGCAGATCTTCTCGTTACCCCAACGAAGTTATTGCAACTAGGAAGGGCTCCCCATTATTGATTGGAGTTAAATCAGAGAGGAAGTTAAAGGTTGACTTTGTAGATGTCGAGTTCCCTGATAACGAAGATAAACGTGAAGTCCCACTGGCAGCAAGAAACTCTCACCACAAGAGAAACGAGAATTTGTTGCCTATAACTACCACTGAGTCTCACCTAAGGCACTCACAGTCGAGGGCCTTCCTTTCTGAGGATGGTGCACCAAACCCTGTTGAATTCTATTTGTCTTCGGATGCAGCTTCTGTTATAAAACACACTAAGAAAGTTTTATTCTTAGAAGATGACGATATTGCTCACATATACGATGGTGAATTGCATATTCACAGGTCCAGGAGAGAAGTTGGTGCTTCTGCCACCCGGTCTATTCAAACATTGGAAATGGAGTTGGCTCAAATTATGAAGGGACCTTATAAGCACTTTATGCAAAAGGAAATTTTTGAACAACCTGAGTCAACCCTTAATACAATGAGAGGTAGGATTGACTTCGAGAATAACACAGTTATGCTAGGTGGTTTGAAGTCTTGGTTACCAGCTATCAGAAATGCCCGGCGCTTGACAATGATTGCATGTGGTACCTCATATCACTCTTGTATGGCAGCAAGGGCGATTTTTGAGGAATTGTCTGAGATCTTAGTTAGTATAGAGTTGGCTTCTGACTTTTTGGATAGAAGATGTCCTGTCTTTAGAGATGACGTTTGCGTCTTCGTCTCCCAATCTGGGGAGACTGCAGATACCATGTTAGCACTCAACTACTGTATTGAAAGAGGTGCTTTAACTGTGGGTATTGTTAATAGTGTTGGTTCATCCATTTCTAGAGTCACCCATTGCGGTGTCCATATTAATGCTGGTCCAGAAATTGGTGTGGCTTCAACGAAAGCTTATACTTCACAGTATATTGCCTTGGTGATGTTGGCTTTATCACTATCAGATGATAGAGTTTCCCGGATTGAAAGAAGAAAGGAAATTATTCAGGGTCTAAAGAAAATCCCAGAACAAATCAAACAAGTGTTGCAATTAGAAGCACCAATCAAGAAGTTATGTGAAACTGAATTGGTTAACCAGAAATCCTTGTTGCTATTGGGTAGAGGTTACCAGTTCGCTTCTGCATTGGAAGGCGCTTTAAAGATTAAGGAAATTTCGTACATGCATTCTGAGGGCGTCTTGGCAGGTGAATTGAAACATGGTGTTTTAGCATTGGTTGATGAGCACCTCCCAATTATTGCCTTTGGTACCAGGGATTCATTGTTCCCAAAGGTTGTTTCCTCAATTGAACAGATTATTGCCAGAAAGGGACGTCCAATCATTATTTGTAATGAAAATGATGAAGTATGGGAGAAGAAAGCCACAACCGCGGAAGTTATTACTTTGGAAGTCCCACAAACAGTAGACTGTTTACAGGGATTATTAAACATCATTCCATTACAACTAACCGCATATTGGTTGGCGGTGAATAATGGAATTGATGTTGATTTCCCAAGAAATTTGGCGAAATCCGTGACAGTTGAATAAATGGGATGGAACTTTTTTTCAGTATCAAGCTAAATGCCAATAGTCACTGCAATAGTATAACAACAAACCAGAAGTTGGAAAGGTCCCTACGAGACTAAATGAACTGCAACATACAACACGATTACACATACCTGCTCATTCACAAATACGGGCACTTTTGTCTATTTCTAAACACAGACTGTTTTAATTTTTTTATTTCTTCGTTTTTGTTTTCGTCTTATTATTGATTGATTATTGATTATTGATTATTTGTCCTAGTGTTTTCGGTCGTCTGAATACTAGACGCCGTTGTCCTTTTATTCAATAGTTATGTGGATTGGATTTTTTTTTTCTTTAGATAAAACAGCTAGAAAGAGGAAGATATTGGTGGTACAATTAATGTATATTGTAAACAAGCAACAAGCATTTATATCGGTTGTAACTCGTCGTCTTATTAATAACTACTATATTACAATAGTATATTCTATACGGATTGTTAATTAATTACCTGATCTTTAAAATATTATTTAAAAAAACAAAGCAGTGAAATCTAATTACTGGGGGTATTATGGGCATCAGCGCACTCTTTATAGTAATTATTTAACTTCTTGATGGAACTAGTAGAGTTAATGCTATTTCGTTCATCACCTTATGTTCAGTTCGTCTTAGATGACCTACATTATATGCTCTCAAAATTACAACATTTCTAGAACTAGAAATGATAACAGGAGAGGGGGGGAACGGTGCCCTAAAAATTCCATAACCTGATATAAGAACAAACTGATATTGATATAGGAGATCCCATAAGTTTGAAAGGCTTTAAAGGCATTAATTAATTTGAAGCACCATTTTTTGGTCTTACAGCATGTTTTTCAAGTCAAAAAGTGTACGAGAAAGCAAACAACTCGACGAAGGAGCCATTGCAGCTGCCTCTGCGATCGGTAGGGCCTTAAACTCGAATGGTATCACTCTCGATCCGAGTAGACTTCCTAGGCATTCGAGTCTTACGAAAGATATTAGTAGGTATTCGGGAGTTGCAGTCAGACCTGGTAATAGTATGAAAGGTATTTCAATTAGGAAGTCGATGTCTATGTATGCTGTTCATGGTAATATACGGTTAGAAGGTAGTTTGCGTAATAGAAATAAGAATACAAGTGCAAAGTTGGATGGGAATGACTTAGATCAATTCAAAACTTTTGGGAGGTTTCAATCAAATAGTATGGCAGGTAAGGTGGTGTTGCGGGACTCAACAAGCCAAGGGAGGCAATCGGAAGAGGAAATGGTTACTAAATATGTACCAGGACCCCGAGGGTTAATGAAGGTTACTGTTGCAGCTAACAATCTCTCCTCTCCAAAGCAGAATAGAACCTCAATGGTTTATACACATAACAGTCCCCGCGGGTCGCTAAGGAAATCTGTAAGGAAGCCTATTCTCAAGGGCCAGTCTGAAAATTGCCCGTCTAGTACTGAAGCTGCTTGCCCGGAGAAGGTAAGTGCAGAGAAGACTAGCACAGAGAAAGCTGACACAGAGATGGTTGTAGCGAAGAATTTTATTTCAGCGAATGCAATCGTAGAAAAGGGTAGTACCGAGAATACTAGTGTAGAAAAATCTACTAACAAAAATAGCACAGGGGGGGATTCAGAGAAAGTTAACTCTGAAGCTACTGAACTGCTCAAATCTGATGCTGGAAATATAATAAACGATAATATAACACGCAAGCCTCCTCCTTCTCGTACACTACCAGAGTCTTCCTCGAAAACAAGTAGTGGCGAGGGTTATAAAGAGAAGGAAAGCAATACTTCGGTGAGTTTTTGGACTGCGGTTGAAGACGCTAGTGATTATGTTAGCCATGTTACTTCTGATGATTACAAAGAGAAGAAATTTGAGACTCAGGTTAATAAACATAAAGGGGGCTTACCAGCGATTTTAATTTCCACAAGTACAGACGTTATTGATGAGGTTGTGTCAGACGATGTAAATGTTAGGCAAACTTTTGAAAACTCTGACCTGTCCAGTAACAATGTTCAGTATAACGAGGAAAAAGATGAAGAGTTAAATGTCGCTGCTTCAAATGAGAACCGCAAAGAAGAAACTTCACTATCTCCTATGAAATCTGCTTTAAAAAATAATAAATCTAAAAAAGATCCTGTAACTACGGCAGATGGTGTTTACAATTCTTTATCTCCAGCTGAAGGCGCTTACCTTTCTTTAACTACCGCTGAAAATACGAGAATAAATGCTCGTCTTTCAGATGAGCGATTAACATCGTCTACCTTAAGAAATACTACTAAACGCTCACCATCTGTCAACTTTGCGACTCCTGATTCACCCAAGGTGAAGAATATCGATGGAGCTGTAAAAGTTAGCCAACAGCAAGTCATGAAATCCAAGCGAGTCTCTATCATCGGTGATCCTGGAGTTCATACGAATAAAAAGACTGGTCACAGATCCTCTTCAACAAATACTAAGAGAGCCAATACTCCTGCAGCTCCAAAAAGTGTCCATATTGAAGAACCTAAGGAAAAGTCAAGCTTTGATAAGGATAGACCGAAGGTAGCGAGTTTAGGGTTTAAGAACATGTCACTAAGAGCTGAACTCTCTGAAGAGACTGCATTACAGCTAAACGCTTCTGTAGAGAATCTGCCTACTGACGGCAATGAAACCGGACCTGAAAGTTATTCAGCTAAACAATTGTTACTCTCTATAGCTGGTGGAGGATGGAAGTCTCGGTTCAGTGACTCTGATTCTGATATTGAAGTTCAAACTAATAATACAGAGGACAATAATATAAGCGATGAGAGGGCTAAAGAAAAGTCACAGCTTTATAATAGCAATGACCCATCTAGCTTGAAAGCTAAGAAACTTTCTGATAAGCGAAAACCAGGCATTAAAACTACACTGCGGGAAGTTGGAGAAGATATTGCAGAAGAACGTTCAAAAAAGCTCGGGAACCGGAATTCAGTATTGTTTAAAGGAACCTTGAGAACAAAGAACGCATCAATGGGCAGTATTACTGCTCGAAATGAAAAAAATCCACCAGCCGTTGGCCCTAATACCGTAGGTGCGGGAACTTCCACGTATTATGGCTCAAAAATTCCTCCACCGATGATTATAAGCTCCCAAAAGGTAAAAGGTAAGACTTTTGGAAGCAAGATTAAAGGACTGTTTGGTAAAAAAAAGAAAATATAAACCACTAATTATATCGAACGTTCATTTGTTGGCCTTTATCGATATTTTTTCTGTTAGTTTTTAAGATACTATAAAATAATGTTCAAGTTGCTAATTAGAGGCACTTGTAGATATGGCATTAACAAGACATTGCAATAATGAAATTTAGAAATTGATATTTTAACAAACTTGCAGCGAATATGTTTTATATTGCTGTAGAATTAAACTGTACAGTACTAAACATGTTCATTCAGTTTCCATTGTATGCTGTTACGGCTAATAAAGCTTCGCAAACGTAATCGACGTTCCTACTATTAATTCCAGACAGAGATATTCTTCCATCCTCTGTCACATAAACTGAACATTCCTTTCTTAAGGTATTTACCTGCTTTGGAGATAGCCCTGAGTAATAAAACATCCCATGCTGCGTATTCTTGTCTATCAATCTTGGCCAATTCAGTCTCTCATGTAACGTATTTCTCACCAACCATAGTCTATCACGTATTGCCTTAACATCCATATACCATTGCTGCTTCAGATTTTTATTAGTTAAGATAGTGGTAGCAATCATGGAACCATATCTCGGTGGCGAAGAGTAAAGACTTCTTACAATCCTTTTCAGTTGTGAATCTACCTGAGTTTTGCTTTCTGGGAACCTTATAGGATGTACAATACTTAGGGAGCCTACTCGGGCGCTGTATAAACCCATATTCTTTGCAAAGGATTGACATAGGTAAAGACCATTCGGCCACTCGTATTCCAGACATAAACGCAAGAGATAAGCATCTTTATCCGGGTTGCCAGAATCAAGTCCTTGGTATGCCATGTCAATTATAGGGACCATTCCCAATTCATTTATCAGCGGTATGATCATCGACCATTGTTCAATGGTGGGATCCATACCTGTTGGATTGTGACAACAGGCATGCAAGACAATAGAATGAGGTGAATCACTACGGGCAGACTTTGAGGTTAAAACCGCGCGAAGTTGGTCGCACCACCCATCCACATTCACTTCTCCATCCTCGTAATACGTGTAATAGCGAATGTCGCTAAAACCATTATGACTAAAGACATTACAATGATTGGCCCAGGTTAGTTGTGGGAGCCATAGTGTATCAGAAACAAAAGAGCTTAAAAACACCGAAGCCAATGTTAGTGCTCCGGTACCGCCTAATGTTTGAATACAGCTAATGCTATCAGAATCTAAAAACTTTTTCCCGTTAGGAGCTGACTCGGTGTAGAGAAACTTAAGCACATTATTTGTGAAACTGGGACACCCAGTAATTGGCAAGTATGACAGGCTTTTATTGGCCCCCGATTGCTCCAAGAGAAGTTGAGCTTGATTTACTGCCGTAAGTGGACTATTTTTACCAGAATTGTCCATATAAACGCCCGCTGTCAGGTCAATCTTCATTGGGTGTTGATCCTGATTAAATTCTTCTAGAAGACCTAATATACTATCAGGGCGAGCCCTCGGGATACTGCTTAATCTGTGATATCGATTGTTCCATTGTGCTAACCATACGAATCGGACAAACCTCCTTTTGTCTAAAACCATAACCTATTTGAAACCTATGACAGATACACTATTAATCAGTACAGTCCAAGTAACCTGTACACTTAAATCTAAATGACAGCTTTCGATCTTAGATTGCTTGCTTTATTTGTATCTAAGATCGTTCAATTGTTAATTAAAAATAACGTTAGATACCCTTAGAATAATACGGCTTATAACTTACAGCCACGGTCATAGTAAATAGTAGTATTATAACAAGATTCCAGGATTTTGGTCGGTTTTAAGGCGCCCAATATGCGGTGATTCGGCTGAGAATATCTACCTATGTAAACTGCGGACGATATCTTACAAGTAAATATTGGGCTCGATAAGTGGGTCACGATAAGGCATAAAAATACGTGACCACTTAATATACATAGGCAACGAAGGAAAAATGAAATTCATACTTATAGATGCCAACGGAAACATCTATGAAGGTTGGAAAAGATGGCTAAGTGATTGGCCTTCAGTAGTATTACATCAAGGTACTTTAAAGGATGTTGTTGACAATAGATCTCAGTTTGCAGAAAACGAAACCAGGGCATTAGTTTCCCCTGGAAACTCATTTGGGTTTCTACAGGGAGGTTTCGATTATGCGATACTCAAACACTTTGGTGGTCCTCAATTTGAAGAGTTTTTGCAAGGGCGCATGGTAACTGGTTACCGACCTGTTACTACGTGCAGCGTTTATGAAATTGAGGAGCCATTTACTGGAAAAGGATTTAATTATCTACTACATAGCCCTACTATGTTGGCTCCTTGCAGGCCTGTATTTGAAGCCGAGAGACCTGTCGAGACAGGTATACGTTTAGTATTTGATACTATGTGGAACATTCTAAATACAGTTCCTGAGGATGTTAAAGAATTAGTGATACCGGGGTTGGCTACTGGGTATGCTGGTATTCCTGCGGAAATTGCGACTTTGGCTATGGCGTTTGCAATTAGGCTTTATATTTTACGTGATGTGATATCGACGGGTCTAATGCGAGTTCTGATAATGCGCTTCATGGGATATGATTATGAACCCTTTGAAAAAACGGCTTGGCGGCAAGAGATGCACTCTTTGGGCCTAAATTTCGAGCATCTAGACCAATTCAATGTTTACGAGTCTTCTATTGACGATATTTTGCCGCGCAGCTTAGTTAATCGGTTATGTAACAAAGCATAGAGGTGGTTAACAGTATTATGTTAAGACTTTTGAAAATAATAGTTGGTTAAAATATTCTATATACATGCTGGTGCCAGTGTATTACCAGGCACCGCGATTTTTTCATCGAGTACTGTACAGAACGCTTACTTCGTTTTGGGACTTGCTAAGATGACAAGAAACATGAAGTTTTTACGCTATGCTTTCATACTTCAAAATAATCAATTTTTCAGTGTATTCGAAGAGTCAGTTTTTTGATCTTCATTTCCAGCGTTTTTTTCTTGGCTTTCTGGCTTCTCAGTTGTCGATTCATTTGGGTTGGAATTCGATTCCTCTTGTTGTGAAGTTTTAGTTGCGTTCGATTCATCTAGATATTTCTCGAAGGCATCATTGCGTTCCGGGAAAGGTCTCTTTCCTAAAAGTCTAATCATATCCTCCCTAGTAATCACCTCTTTTTCAATTAGTAATTGTGCAACCTTTTCTAGCTCTTGTTCCTTGTCCTTTAATAATCCAGTACACCTTTCATGGCATTGCTGGATTATTTTATTGACCTCAGAGTCAACAATCGCCGCGGTTTCTTCCGAGAAAGGTTTGGTAAAGTCATTCTCGTTTTTCTTTGTATAGCTTAAGCATCCGACTTGTTCACTCATACCTAACTCAGTCACCATAGCAGTTGCCATACGTGTCACTTTTTTGAAATCGTCAGCAGCACCACTGGTAACACTATCAAAATGTAGTTCTTCAGAGACACGACCGCCAAGCGTCATTGTCAACCTGTCTAACAGCTGTTGCTGGCTCATCAAAGAAACGTCAGGAGGCAAGTATAGGGCATAGCCTAAAGTCTCCCGACCACGAGGAATTATACTAACCTTAAGTAATGGTTCAGCAAATTCTAAGAACCATCCACAGATTGCATGGCCGGCTTCATGATATGCTACAACTCTCTTTTCTACTGGGGATAACAACTTCGTTTTACGTTCAACACCACCAATCACTCTTTCTATAGCCTGCTCGAAGTGCTCCAAGCTTACTGCCGCGGCATTCCCTCTTGCGGCTATCAAAGCAGCTTCGTTACAGACATGAGCGATATCTGCTCCGGAGAATCCTGGCGTTAAGGCTGCTAATCTATTTTTTAGATCGTTCATTTCACCGGCCAATTTAATCTTCGCTAAATGGACATTGAAAATTTCTCTACGGCCGTTCAGTTCGGGGTTGTCGATAGTAATATGTCTGTCAAATCTTCCAGGCCTTAATAAGGCTTTATCCAAAACGTCTGGCCTGTTTGTACCAGCCAAAACTACAACGTGGTCACTTGGACCGAAACCGTCCATCTCAACTAAAAGTTGATTGAGAGTATTTTCTCTTTCGTCGTTTGCAGCAGAGAAACCTGCCTTTTGTCTGGCTTTACCAACGGCGTCAATTTCATCAATGAAGACAATAGATGGAGCATTTTCTCTGGCCGTCTTAAACAAGTCACGAACCCGAGAAGCACCAACACCTACATACATCTCGACAAATTCGGAGCCAGATACCGAAAAGAATGGCACACCAGCTTCACCTGCAGTTGCCTTGGCAAGTAATGTCTTACCAGTTCCTGGAGGTCCAGAGAGCACGGCACCCCTTGGAATTTTGGCCCCCATTTTTTCATACTTTGATGGATTCTTCAAGAAACTAACAAACTCCATAATTTCTTCCTTCGCTTCATCACAACCTGCAACGTCCTTAAACTTGACTTTCACATCCACGTCTTTATCAAATCTTTTAGCTATCGATTTACCAACATTAAATATCCCGTTAGCGCCACCGGCTACAGATCCCATTGATCTTCTGGCTATCAATACCATACCACCAATTAACAAAAGAGTGGGTAACAGCTGAAGTGCAAACTTGACCCATGTACCTTCTTGAGTATAAATAACAGGAATTCTAAATTCTTCCGCAATTTGCAATTCATCTTGAGCTTCCCTCAATTTGCGTTCAAAGCTCTCGATGGAACCAATAGTGAAATAGTAAAAGTCATTCCCTGCATTATTTGGCTGGTTTCGACCATTACCGTTTAGAATAACTTTCACAACAGACTTATTAACCACAATTAGCTTTGAAACAAGACCTTTATGCAAAAAATCTGTACGGAATTCCTGCCAAGTTACCTGCTTCTGATCCGCTGAGGTATTAATTGTATGCAAGAAAAATGCTGCAACAAATAATATAAGACCAACATTAAAAAGGTTAATGCTAATTTTGATATCTTTAGGTCCATCTCCTGATGGGCCACCAAGTCCTCCTCCATTACCTCCCTTACCGCCATTATGTTCAGTTTCGAAGGGATGCTGGGAGCCTTTAGAGCCTTTAGAGTCTTCGGATTCTTTAGAATCTTTAGAGACTTTCTTGATCTTAGAATTTCCATTCTTTTCCTGATAATTCAATTTTTCCATTTCATTCTTCATTGCCTCAATACGCTCGTCAATGGTCTTCTTAAGTTGTGACCCCATTTCAGTTTTATTCAGCTTAGAATGATGAATATACTCATCAATATCTTTCCTCAGCTTATTCAAATCTTCATCATTATACCTACGCAACAGGCGGGACATATGCAGTGCCCTGCGTCCATTTAAATATGTAGTAGCATAACAAGCAACGTTATAACTCCTTTTAGGTAGAATGCTAAAGTAGCGACTCGAGAGAGCTATTCTCACCGGTAACCTAGATATATTTTGCATCAGGTAAGCAGTAGTATATTCTCTCCTGGTGCTTAAGGGTAATTCCTCTTTAGTGTAAAGTGTTAAAGTCCAGTTGAAGTTAGGTAAGGTATATTTTAAATAAAGTTTGTTAAAAATCGACGTTAATTTTAACAACGAATAAAGTAAAAATCGTAATTATGTTACGAGAACATACAAAGACAGGCTATTAGTACCCAAGAGCTTGTAGATATCATTCTAGCTGGGCGATAATTTGTTCATAAATATATTTATCTATAAATAAAGTTATCACAGTCAGCCACTATTATCCCTTTCGAATTTTTATATAATACAGGTGAAGTACTATTAGTCCACCATGATTCCAGTTATTTAGCTCTCTCAAAATTCTGTTGGTCAAGAATTGCTTGCTTTACCTCTTCACTTAAGATACCATCAAACAATTCTAACGGGACATTTGCGAGTCCTGTTTTTCGTCTAGCGAGATCATTATCTTTGATATATGTTTCGAAAACTATGTTATCAGTTTGTGTCTCAGTCCTGCGATATTCCAGTACCTTTACAGATTGCGTAGATTGAGGTAGGTGCAGCGTGTTTGTATAAGGGTCTCTTAGGCCAAGATTCTCTATAAGCAATACACGTTCTCGGTCATAAAAAAGATCACTATTGAACCTGCTGCAGGCGGCAGCATGTTGATACAGCCAATTAGTAGCACTAATATTGCTTCCTGGTGCTATGTTATGATTCTTCTTATCGAAAAATTCGACAGCATTTCTTGCTGGGTTAATGTGAGAAAGAGAAAATTCTGATCCATCGCCGGTCTTACCAGGTATCTTTGACATGGGTTCTCTAGCGTATGTACCTTCTACAACCCTGCCTTCGGCACGTAAACTCGTTGCATAGTAGTCATCAGTGATGTTTTTACCGTCCACAATTATCTTAGCACCGAATTCCTTAAACACACTCCTCGCAGTAACAAGTGCAATAGATCGACTACGATAGGAGTAAGGGATAACGCCTCTGTCTATCAGATCGTTCCTGTCTTCTTGGGAAATAACAAGCTTGAAGAGGTTGGGATGATATTGAAAGAATAGATATGAATCTCTAAATCCCACTGCACGTGCTGGTTCTGTGGAAAGCATGTATTTCATTTTGCCTCTTCCTGTAAGCGTGAATGTCCGCACTACAAACTGCCTTCCGCCTAACAATTCTCCATATTTGTTGATTTTGGTTTCCCCCTCAGGATCGTCTGGGAGGGTATACTCGTCGTTTAAAACAGGTAACGGATTACCCTTATCATCAACAGGATATGGTAGGCGCGGCCTTTTACTGTTGCTGGGAATACTTGTAGTCAGCCCTGCTTTTGTCAAATCAGGAGAAGAGCTTCTTCCAAACCTTCTCTTAGGAGGCCGCCCTCTAGTTGGAGCTGGTTTGATTGGAATATGTTCTGGATATTTAACAGGTGATGTACTAGATTTTCTATCCTTCGATGATTCATAGTTTACTTTTCTACCATCTTCATCACCATCTTCATCACCATTACCATCGCCATCTTCCTCGCCATCTTCCTCGCCATCTTCCTCAGCGTCTTCCTCAGCGTCTTCCTCAGCGTCTTCGCCTTCATCCTCGTCAGCATCATCTTCTTCATCGTTACAATCAGAATCTTTCCCACTTTGATGTCTACTAGTTCTCTTTCTACGATCATCAACCTCTTCGTCTTCATAATCCTCTTCTTCATGGTACTCCTCATCCCTGTCATCTTCGTTTAAGTCTTCGTCTCCAGCATATTCTGGTTTAGAACTTGAACGAGACTCTCTATAAGAGACGGCATCATCATCATCGTACTCATCTCCAGATTTAAAAGTTACTTTAGAGTTTCTGGAGTTTCTAGTCATTGCTATCTATAGAGGTTCTAAAGTGTTTTTAGCTATTTCTAAATTAGTTGCAATATGTAATTGTACAGTATGTTATAGATCTCTCATATAGTAAACTTCAAGTACGGGTTTCGTATGAGGTGACTTCTTTACGTAACAGTATACTATCGTTTAAGGAATACAGTAATACAAATTGCAGGTCTCTATACAAGCCTACTGCTGTTGATTAGGGGATTACACGGCATATAATTGCGCGCTTTGTCTAATTGATTCAGAGATTAGTTTTTTTTGGTGTAATTTTTGTTTTTCTTGATACTGTTTGTTTAAGGGAATGTGACATTCCAATTGTTAACGCATGCATCTGCTCCAGCCGTTACAATATTGGTTGGAGATTCCCACTCAACATGGTTTATACCATCCTTATGTGCATTGAGTTTTTTTATCACTTTCATTGGCTTCTTTACTGAGTAGATAAAGATATGGGTATCTAAAGAGACTGTAGCAACATAGTCCTCTTCCTCCTCATCGGGGCGCCAAGCCATTGATGTTATTTTACCTGTATGAAATGACCAACGGGAGGTCTTGACGGTTTTCGTTTCCAAGTCATACAATACTATTTTCCCTGTTGTATCACCGGCAGCTAGATAATGTTCCGATAGCGATAATGACAACGCTGATGGAGTGGCACGCAACGTGGTTGGAAGGACAAAACTTTCGTTGAGGTTACCTGCCGAGAATACCTCTATAACATTAGATGTTTCGTACCCCACAGCTAAGTATTTATTTCTTAACGTCACAGCAGTAACTGATTGGTTTAAGTTCCGCTCTCCCACTAATTTCCCATTTAAAGAGTCCAATAGCATTAAATTACCGCTCTCTGTCACCACTGCTACAGAGCCCTTATATGTATGAGAGATTCTGGGCTGTTCTGTAAAATTGTATTGTACCTTGCCCGAAACTTTTAGAGTATTATCCCAGGAAACAGTAGTAGTGGTTTCGTCGTAATTCTCAATCGAAATGACCTTGTTAGAATGCCCGCAGGTCATAGTTGGTAAGCCTTCCTTAGACCATTTGAATACGGCTCCATCGTAGGATGCAGTAACTAAGGGGTTCACAGCCAATGTTGTTACGCCTTTATTATGACCAACAAGCTTTTTAATGGGTTCACCTTTGTCAATCTTGAATATTGAGATAGATCCATCCAGAGACAAAGACAATATCTCATGGTTTTTAGTAATAGCTATGCCAACTTGCTGATCTAAAGTTTTAGTACCTACTCGCCATTTTTGCAATAGCTTTCCACTTTCAACGTCCCAAAGTCTCACATAGCCATCGGCACTCACAGTTGCAAATCGAGTGGATGCATCACCTTCGTCAACCCATGCCAAGGCAAACAAACCACTACAGCCTTCAGTTTTATCCTCAAGGTACTTAATAAATTCCCCAGTAGTGCCATTGTATACAACAATTTTCCTATCGCTGCCAACGCTGACAGCGTACTTTCCAATTCCAGGAGAGAATTTCACGTCCCGAACAAACATTCCCTGACCATGATGTGTATCACTCGAAGCAAAACGAAATGGAGGTCCCTTATAAAACACAACCTTCCCGTTATAACCCACTGTCATAGCTCTCATAGGTCTACTTTGTTTGAAGTGGCAAGCATTAACTCTAGCGGAATGTCCCAGAACTTCTCCTAACGAATTACCAGTATCACAGGTAATAAATGCTCCAAATTTGTCACGACCATCACCCACAACACATAATCTACTCCCCTCAAAATCCCATGAAATGTCTGTGATGGGTCCCGATAAAACTTGAAATTCTGAAAGAGCTTTTGTCTCGAATACACCATAGGTATCGGCGTCGCTAGAATAACTCCACACTATAACCTTACCTGAATCGTCACCTGAACACATAATGTTAGACCCTATCTTTGAACAAAATCTCACAACTGTAACTAATGAAGTACCATGTCCTGTAAATTGAATTATAGAATTATTATCTAAAGACCTTATGATAGCTGATTTGCCCGAGGGGTATGCAATGCTGTTGGAAGCTGCATCGTAGGACAAATGTGTGGTGAAGTTTTGCTTGACTGAAGGTTGTGAAACCAAAGTGTTTTCCAAGTGAATTGAACCCATTGAACCTTAACGTTTTATAATCAACTTACAATACATGAAGTATAGTTACTTTAACTATGAGAACGTTACGAAACTCAGCTCCCTTATAATTGAAATAAACCTCACTATACACGAGATAGCTGCATTTAGCTAATTTGTAAGATCTGGAGATAATGCAAAGGTTTAGTACCGTTGCAATTATCTACAGTTTCTATATAGGATACCTATTATATCCTCTGCTTTTTGCTTCTTCTGGTTATTATAAAAGTGGGTGCTACCTTTTATGTCTATCTAATAAAGCAGGATTTCTTCCCATGTCCTAAATTGTAAGGCTAAAAAAGATTAAAACGCGTTGTTCCATCAAAAGAATCGAAAACAATCCTATAACTTGTAAGAAATGCATTGTAGATCAGGTTTGAATATTGTGCATCATAAATCAGAATTTTCTTAAAATATATATGGTGAATGGAGGACGGTTATTATGTCAGTGATAGCTCTGAATATTTATGCCAATCCTGGCGTCAGTATGCTCGTTGATATTAGTATACAGGCAAAAACCATATTCAGACAAAAGAAATTGAAGGTCTTGAATTAGCAGTATTGCTGCATACATGTTATGGCGATTAAGCGGGATTATCATTTACAGAGTCCTGCACGTATTCAACCTTTTTTACCTTTACGGAGCTCACGACATCGGTAACGTGACATATATCATTATATACTAAAGGTCAAAATTTTTAACCTCCGACCTAAATGAAATGCTCATTCCATCTCTCGATGCGTTGAACAGAAAGCTGATTGAGAGTTTTTGCTGTTTCATTCAAGATTCTTTGGTGATCTAGCTGGAATAATGTCATCTGCTAGACCTAGAATTACGCCATTAAAGGCTCCCGTTCTTCCACAACAAACCACACCTGAACAAAGATATTGGCGCCAATATTCTTCTACACAGTTGGTTAAGGAACATAATGCTGTTACTCACATTTCGTTTAATCCAAGGCATCCTCATGACTTTGCAGTCACATCATCTACTAGGGTTCAGCTGTTTTCTTCGCGTACAAGACAGGTAAGCAAGACGTTTTCTCAGTTTAAAGATGTGGTCTACTCTGCTACTTTTCGCTCCGACGGTAAGATGTTAGTTGCGGGTGATGCAACAGGTTTGGTTTCTGTGTACGATAGCTACAATCCACGTAACCTTTTGGTGTCCATAAAGGCTTCGTCGCATCCTACTCACGTGACCAAATTTCATGCTGTAGATAATAAGACCCTGGTCACTGCAAGCGATGACAGAGTTGTAAGACTCTGGGATATATCTCACTCTTACGAACCTACTCTAGAATTAACAGGAGCTTCAGATTATGTGCGCTCGGTAAGTTTTGTTCCAGCCGCTCCACATCTCGTTGTCACAGGATCATACGATGGAGTTGTTAGGCTCTATGATTCCAGAGTAAAATCTACTCAACCTATCAATACTCTTAACCATGAGGCACCAGTGGAATCTACTATAGCAACATCTCCCACACAACTTGTTTCGTGTGGAGGAAATGGCTTTAAGGTATGGGACCTGACCAACTTAAACCTTCTATGCCAGCGTAATAACTTCGCTAGGACTGTAACATGTCTAGATTACGTGAACATGGCGAGCTCTGCTCCAATGAGCTCATGTCTCTTAGCATCGTCCTTAGATGGCCACGTCAAGGTGTTTGATCCTTTGGACAATTTTTCCGTCAAATTCGGCTGGAAATTTAGTTCTGCAGTTTTAAGTTGCGCTGTTTCTCCAGGTGAAGCCAAAGGTAACACGCACTTAGTTGCTGGCCTTTCATCAGGATTGCTAGCGGTTAGAACGAATAAGAAAACAAAGAAACCAACGCTAAGCGAGGATGGGGACGTTAATTTAGAAGCATCTGTTATGGGCAAAGCGCAAAAGAGCGGCAATTTCCAGAGAATGATGAGGGGTTCCGAATACAAAGGAGACGAAGAGCACATTATCCATAATGATAAGCCTAAACAGCAGCCTAGACTACGACTATTCGAAAAGAATTTGAATCAGTTCAAATGGGCAGAGGCTTTAGATAGTGCATTTATTCCAGGTATGGCAAAAGAATTAACATTAACTGTTTTACAGGAGTTGCGCAAGCGTGGAAAGATTCGTGTCGCCTTGTATGGCAGAGACGAAACATCACTAGAACCGCTATTGAATTGGTGTTTAAAGGGAATTGAAGACGTTAGGAGCGCACCAGTCGTCGCAGACTGGATAGCTGTGGTTTTAGAACTATATGGAGGGATGATCGAGAAATCTCCAGTCTTAGAGGAAATGATTATCTCGGTTAGGAATAAAGTTAGACATGAAATTCATAAGGCGAAAGAGGCACAGAGGATTGAGGGAATGCTACAGTTACTAGCAAGTTGATTTCCAAATAAATTTTAACGCGATATAAAGTCATTAAGTCAATTATATGTAAACATATTTGATAGATTTGGGGAATTATTTTTCTTCATTAGTTTAACCGATATTTTAGCCGGTGAATACTGACATCTATCTCCGTCTCCATCTTGGACCACCGCGGTTCTTCTTGGGCAATTTGAGCCTTACAAAGTTATCGCTAACGACTTTGTATTTTCGGTTCTTGCGTTTCTTTACCTTAGAGGCTTCCTTCGGTTGTGCTTTGTTGTCTTCGAAAGAATCATCCTCATTATCTTCAAAACCCATGAACTGATTTACGGCTTTACGCTTCAGTTTAGCTAACTCGTCATGAACGCTCCCTTTAGGGGCTTCTTTAATTGTTTCTAATGCAACTCCCACTTTATTCTTCCTCCTTCTTTTCGACACTTTAACAGTTGGATTATTTTCGTCTTCTTCATTCTTTTCGGCTAGCTCTTGCTGTAATACAAAACCTAAGTTACGAGAAATACTTTGCTCACCAATGGAATTCATTTCTTGTAGGATCGTTTCGTGTTCTTTGGCTAATTGAGACAGAGACTTGGCAGGCCTCTTTATTAGCGGCGATGGGCTAGTACCCATAATCTTGTGATGCGCCACTTTTGCTGGAGTTTTAGATAATTTCAATGCCACATCGTTATCAAATTTGAGTGGAGAATTAGGTCCATAAGTACCCTTAGCGTCTGTGTTAGCTGGTTCTAATACTGGAGCCTCATCTATTATCTTCTTCTCTGGAGAATGAGGAGTTGGCATAGAAAAGTCCAGTTGTCTTTTTACTGGCTTTTCAGACAATACAGGAAGGGTATTTATAGGGGATTCTATTGTATCTTCGTTAACCCTTGAAGTAAATTGCCCTATTTGCTTCTCTGGTGACATGCTCATCTCAAATAAGCTCAGCACCGTACCATATATCTGAGGCGTAGGACCTAATTCTGATTGAATATCTCTTCTAGGTGTGAAATGCTCTCTCGCAGAAGCATTATCTTTATAGTTAACATTAACACCGTTTTTTTTGAGACTAGCATACGTTTTATACTTTATCTTTATATCTGGATTATTTTTAATATCATCTTTACCTGGCGACCTTCCATTTAACTCAGCAAAGTTGCGCTCCCATAGCTTCAAGTCTATTTTCAATTTGTCCAAAATATCCATAGTAATTATAGACTCCTTAATGAGTTTTATTACATATATGGTTAAATACCTTATTGTGTTGTAACCACCAACTCAATTTCAGAAAGTTAAACTCATCAATCCGGATTTTACCTGACGCGTTGGCTTACATGCTGAGCTCAAGAACTTACATACGGTTAGAATGACCAGATTAATTAGATGCATGTAATGTTTGATGTCATATTATTCCTTAATTTACCAATTGATATTAGGCTTGAAGTTTATAAGCATTTGCTTGGGCAATTTACTTGTTTAGATCCGCTCTCAACCGGTCCGCGGGTTAGAATAGACACACCTGAACAATGGAAACTGCAAGAAGAGAGGTTTACGTTTTATTTAGCTCATTATGAATATCTAAATGATTTTATTCCTCGATGGTTAAGCTACACACCATGTTTGAGATACGATTGCATAGTGTTGGATTATTTACGTATAAACCTTTTATACGAGTCCGGGTTATCAAAGATGCACTGGATTGAACTTGACGATGGAGATCCTTACCTTGCAGCATTTGATAATAGGGAAGATGTACTACAAGTCTGGTACACACCAAGGGAATATGCTTCATGGATAATATGTAAAAGTCCCCAAGGAATAGCGGATGACAATAATGAATTCACAACTACAAGTCTAGACCTTGGATTACTAAAGAACTGTAAATTATTATGTCAAAGCCTGCCCCAGCAATACCTGGACTCTGTGATTTTGGTGACTTTAACACAAGAGGAACTTATTTCTGAGGGTCATCTGCATGAATCAATAAAATACTTGATATCCCATATGGAACAAATAAGGTACCTTCGTTGCATAAGAGTACGATCAGATTTCTTACTAAGGAAGTTAATCAATTTAAGGGGTCACCGTGATAATCCTGGTCATATGATACCTTATACTGTGAGAAAACGTATTCGTGAAATAGAAGTACTAGGGCTACAAAAGGCTATAGTGGAGATTAACTTTACAAAATGGGAGAACTGCCTAGTATTGAAGTTGGAAAACTGCGCAATCACAATAGATTTGAATAAAATAATACTACCAAGACAGCTACGTTATCTTTCAATTAAGAAGGTACAAGCTGTCAAGTGGTGGAATATAAAAAAAGGCCTACTCCAAAGCAATTTTGATGAAAAGCGGGAAAAAGGTCGCGTAATAAAAATGATTAACAAGTCCATGATAGATCAAGAAAAGTACTTCAAGATGCAAGATCTGATCACGGGTAAGCTCCAAAATCTAAATCACATTACGATACAAGAGGTTCAGGAGTTATTACGTGATATTGTGGTACCATCTAGGCTTTACTACAGTAACAGGGTGAATATCTTTCAATGTCATGTGGATGAAATTACAGTTGTATAAGAATGTGTACATAGATTGGAATATTGGCGGATAAAATAGTAAAGCATAATAAATAATAGTCGTGACTCGTTAAAAAGAATTGGATATGAATATAAGCAGCAGTGAGAATATTAAAATATCGTCCAATGTAGAGGTGGAATGACTGGTTTGTAAATTAAAACAGGTACGGGGGAGTAAAAGTGAGCCAATAAAATGGTTAACACCTTAGGCCATAATATAATTAGGAAATATTAGAATGTTCATGGGCCATGGATTTTTAATAAATAGCTCGAAACAAATACCTCCCCTTCAGGTTCATAGTTTATAATAACTATCATGAAGTGGTCCAATAAGTTTTGAGTCACAGTCGCCTTCGCCTTGCTCTTCCAATAATTCAGCCAAGGTGACTCCTACGGGAACCCTAGCATCTGAGGCTATCAAAGTTTCCCCATCCCTTTCGTCTCCCATTATTACTGGCACTGCCAGCGACACCTCTACAGGCTCGTCGTCTTGCGGCGTACCAACATGAGTCTTTAAACAATGCAGTATACTCGTGCCTTCAATATCCTGTTGATCTGAAGTAACCGGTAAGATGTCGTCTTCTTCTTTAATTGCATTAAGCGGTATCAGGTCGTCGGTTGTATCTAGAGGCAGCATTCGCAGTTGGAATTCGTCGTTGGAAGCAGCCGCTGTGTCATCGCGGCCCAACAGCGTCCCCGCATGCTTTTTATAAAAAGTTTGACGCTCATAGTCATCAACAAACGTCACTGTTTCGGATGGAAGGGGTAGTGCAGAAATTGTACAGTTTCCACTTCCACGGATAGTCATTGGTTTGGATAGTGACGAAGAAGATGATGATGATGGACTGCTATGTGCTTGATGGCTACCACTAAAGGAACTGGGAGTTATCATAGACGTCGTAAGCGAGGAAGGTACTGTAATACCTTGTAGATCGCTTGAAAAAAGTGAAGATGGTGTTGATCCGATCTCTTCATCATCTGTAAGGCTTGTTGCAGAGCTAAATGACAGCGCCTGCGCCATACGAACAATTGGCAGCGACGTTGACACACATGCCGAGCCCGCAAGAGAGCTAAGACTCGGATCGGCGTCTTCATCCTCAAACTTCAAAAATGCGTCCGTTGAATCGTCAACGAAAGATCGCTTCCGTGCACCTTCGTTGTCCTTTACCTTATCTACCGCATCAACAACCGCATTCTCGGACGAGCTAAATTTACACTTTAAATCTTGCAAACTTCCCACTAAACGCCCTAACTCTTTCTTCAGCTTTGTATTCTCGTGTTTCAGGTGAGTAATTTCACGACGTAAAACACTCTTAGAACTCTTCTTCGTCTTTTTCTTTTCGGCTACCGATGTTATGCCCGTAGCACTAGAACATGTTACGGATGTCGACCGCTCGCCTAAATTGGGCTGAACAACTGCCCCAATAGCTCCCGATCCTCTTCCAGCACAGCTAGGCTTCCGTCCGGGCTTTGGCCTTGGCGGAAGAACCCAGTGTCGCGAAGTACGAATAGTCATCCCACTTTCGCTCTTCCGCTCCGTCTGCAGGTTCGGTGCAATTGCCACCCGACTATGCAGAGGACCCGGTTGAATCGGCACTGGTCTTGCCATCGTCACTGAATGCCTTTATCTCCTTTTTATGCTTTTTCACAACCGTTGGTTCACATTACCGGCGTGGTAAAAGCTTGACAAAAAAGGCTTCAATTTTTTGCTTAAGATCTTCAGTCCGGGTAACATGTACTAAGATTTCTCTTTTAACCCCTCCGCACCGCTAAAGTGTTGTCTTAGATACCAAAAAGCTGGTTACTGTTTCGAGCAAGCTTTCCACTCTTTTTCATATCAGGTGGAATAGTTATGGAGTCTAAAAATCTGCTAGATGCCTTTAACTGAAAGGACAAGTGTTCCAGGTAGGAGAATGCTGAGCTGGGCAAAAGGGTCTCCAAATCAAATGTGATAGGTATTGAATTATTCTTCACATTTCGAAATTCAGAAATCCAGTGTTCAGCTGCCGTAGAATCATTTGAAATGCCTCGAGCTTTCTTTAAACCACTTAACACGAAATCCAAATCATTGGTTGGCCTTCCATTTGTATACTTTCCATATGGAGCTTTGCCATTCTGCTGAAGGTTGATGAGATATAATAAATAGTCTGCTTGGATGTAGGGCATGACTAAGGATGATGGTATACAGCCTGCAAGCAGTAATGCAAGCACTCGTTTCGGAGTAGATAGATGCCCGGGTAATGTGATGCCAGGTGTATCATGAATAAGGATCCCAGCTTTGTGATCAGATACACGAATGCATTCACTAGTGGACCTGGTCACACCTGGGAGACCACCAGTCTTAGCGACTTTTCTTTTCATCGATGGGTCTTGTAGTGAACGAAGTGAGTTTATCAGTGTAGACTTACCTACATTTGGCATTCCTGCAACAAGAACGCGGTAACCTAGAGGAGGTCCCTTGTTATTTAAGCCAGCACAAATATCATATTTGTTCTTCAGCACTTCATTAAGCGCTTTTATATCCCGGGTATTTGCGCAGTCAATCATCATAAATTCATCACCTGATGCTTTATGCCAAGCGCGAAGGGTGTTAAGTGTTTGTTTAGGGCACTTATCCTGCTTTGAATAAATAATAAGGCGTTCACAGTTAAAACGCCGTTTAATATGCTCAAGTAGTATATTGCTGGTGCTTAGCGGAGCCCTGCTATCTCTTACTTCTAGAATCAAGTTCATTTGAGGAAGAAGATGGCGTATTCGCGTAATAGCGTTCACGTGGAGGACTTGGTAATCGGTGATCGGCATTCTATACACAGGAAATGTAGCACGAGGTACAAATACTTGTTTCATCATCACTAGGCGTCTTTCAGAGTTGTATCGATCTAGGATTGTAGTTTTAATTATTGTCGACAACTCTAACTTCTTACCGGGCCAATTAAAAATGTCCCTGGATGAAAAAAATTCCGTACCTCATCGTGAACATCGCGTCTCCATATAGTAACGTACAAGTGATAAATAACAAATACAATGCCACTGGTGCTATTTACCGGTTTTCCTGGTAGTGGAAAAACTACATATGCGTTAAAATTGAAACAGCTGCTGGAGGCTAAAATTGAAGCCGAATCCACGCTTGCTGACTACACTGTTAAATACCATTCTGATGAAACACTGGGTTTACGACATGCAGATTATACTACCTCTCATGGGGAGAAAAGTGCAAGATCAAAAATCATGTCCGTAGTGAAGCGGGACCTGTCGCGAACATGTGTTGTTATAGTGGATTCTCTGAATTATATAAAAGGTTTTCGATACCAACTGCATTGTGAAGTAAAAAATAGCCGGACAACATATTGTTTGGTACACTGTCTTGCACCAAAGGATCAATTGTTTAACTGGAATTCAAACCGGAATAAGGAAGATTCTTGGGAAACGGGACTTCTTAACCAACTAGTCCAGAGATATGAGGAGCCAAATCCTTCGGCGCGATGGGACTCGCCGTTATTCTCTATATTAGCGGGAGTCGATAAGTTAGAGGGTAACATAGAGCAAGAAATATACCATGTATTGTTTCCAATGCTATTTAAAGATGATTCAAATCGCGAGGTCGAGAAACTGCTACAAAGCTTAAAACCTAGTGGTGCGACAATGATGAAACCAGCCGCCCAGATGAACCAAGTTCAAGTTTTAGATGGCGAAACGCAAAAAGTTGTACGTCGAATTATGGACTATATAAAGTCCAATGTTGTATCGGGACTCATTCGGGTAATTGTCTCTGATGAGAATGATATCAACGACCCTGCATGCTGTTTTGTCGAATTATCAAGCGATCGTATTAGCATGGCACATCTCCAAAGAATAAGAAGACAATTTGTACAACTTAACAGGTTAAGAGGCATAGAAAATGATAGGATTGTGCCTCTTTTTACAGAATACCTCAATAAAAATCTTAATATGGATAATATGTAATGAATTTGTCGGTTTATTTATACAAGTGCTATATATGCAATTTAGATAAGTGATAGATCGCTCCTTAACTCAATATAGCGTTCTGAGGTAGGGTCAACCTTTTTTAGTAGCTCTAAAACGAGGTCTCGCAGTTCATGATGAGCATTAAGGTCTATATTATAACGCTTTAACCAAAGCAGTAAACCTTCTTCTAGTACACTTAACCATACAGCATAGTCACCCTCCTGCAGCAAATGTCTGAAAAAAGTTGTCCACACCAACTCATCCTCATAGTGATTAGGAATCCAACGATTAAAGTAAAGGGGAAACAGCTTATGCCAGTCCTTGTTCTTGCAAAATAATTCGATGCAAAGTAGAATGACACTCCTAGTGTCCATATTGGATTCGGTGATGTAGAAAACGTACTGGTATAATGCATGCATCTTCATTTTGGAGCTCACCATTGTTCGCAATACACGTAGAATAATTCGCTCATCCTTCATGACTTCGGGATCATGTTGTCTATAGAGGGATAGTACATCCACCACCATTTTATTATAGTTTGATGCAACGGCCTCATACTCAGGCTCCACTGTCTGTATTTCTTTGTTCAAAAGATTCATGAAGGAACTAAGCTCTTCCCGATTGAGAATACCCCCCATTGACTGCTTGAGGGTAAAGTACCCAAATAACTTTTTTAAGCTAACCGATAGTTTGTCCTTGTAAGGCTGAAGATTAGCAACATGTTCTTGTTGGGCTTTTTGAAAAGCAAGCAAATCGCTTGCATATAGAAATTCGTAGAATTTCCAACGCAATGCCCACTCGACATCTGTAATCTTGGTAAGAGACCATTTATGCTCAAATATATCAACCCATTTTTGCGTGTCTTTCATTACATCAGCAGGAAGCTCACCCATTGCATTGGTAACATCTTCTAAAGAGCCATCAGTTTCTCTCGCCGTCTGAAAATCTTGAATTAGTAATGAATTGTATAGCGAGATATTATCCGTCTTGTGGGCCTGCATAGAGTAGTATCGCCTTGATTTTGACATCGCCAAACTTTTCAGAGCAGCTAGAATATTATCAGGCTCACTAGAGTCTTCGGGTTCTGGAGGTGCATCTTGTCGAACAGAATATAACTCATACTCCTTTTCAGTGCAGAAAAGTTCCTCCAGATTTAACTCCTTCCTTCTTTCTTCAGTCAATAGATGTACATGGACGTTTTCGTCCGGTTTGCTCTTCAACTTACAATCCACAAGATACCAATCGCTCTGTCCAGCATAATTTGACTGTGATTTTACCAGCTTCCCTGATCTCTGCATTCTTCTGGTTCTTTTGCGCATTTCCTGAGCTGTGAGGCCTCCTTCTTTCGTTGGATATACACCATATTCTGTTTTCAAGTACTTCATTAATTCCACAACACTTTTAGATCCATGCTTCTTTGACTGAACAGTGGCTAATACTAAATAACCGGTGCTATTCAATGGACGGTGTGCTTTTAATGCGTTAAAACATATAATATTTGTTGCCCCAAGCTTTTTTTGTAAGACACTGGTGATGCTATCCAAAACCTTTGGATAAGGCTCTTCGGGAAATCTTATATAGTCTTTTTTAAGTAAACTATTGCCTTGCTCAGTAGGGGCTGGATCCTGTAAATACCATGGTTTTGTTATCGGAAGAATAGATGGTGATGAAGATGTATCTAGACCATCGTTATTATTTCCAGTAGTGTAATAACGCCCAATAGATTTAAAAAAATGGGTACCTGAGCTTAAAAAACATGCAGGTCGCAATACATTTTTAAAATTCCAAGGTCTCAGCATTTTCTCACTAGGTAAATAGTACTTTAAATGCGAACTGTGACTTACGATGACCTAGGTTTTGTATATCGGTTTTTGAAATATCAGAAAAAACTGAAAAAATAAGTCTACCTACAGAATATCTAAAACGAGAGCAATGTACACTCAACAGCCTTAGGAATACATACATTTATATTGTGTTTCATAACTACAGTAAAGTAGGTTACTGTCCTCTCAATTCCGGTTGGATATTTTCGTCGGCAATATCATCATCCTTTTTTATTTCAGGATCAACATCGACGTTGCCATGTTCTTGAGCTTCGACCTCTTTTAAATGCGATGAGAGTAATCTTAATTGCTCTGCCATTTCATCATGTGGCGACATTTCCTTGTGCTGATGGTGATGATGGTGATGGTGATGCATATCTGAGTCAATATCAACGTCCTGATCAGCAACATCCCCGTTTACAGTATCTTGTTGATGGTGGTCTGCCACCAACGATCCCCGAGTACCCATTTTAACTGCATTAGAAATCTTATTCGACCTCATCTTCTTCTTGGGTTGCTCATCCATGGCATCCAATCCATGTTTACCACCGTCCACAGACATAGCTGCTGCTGCTGCAACTGCTGCTGCATCTACATTAGCATGTACGTGATGATGTACATGATGGCGTACATGTTCCGGTACCTGTACATCTACATCATCTTCATCGTTACCTGTCATATCATGAGATGATGACATAGCATATGGGCCTTGTTTCTTTCGTTTTAGCACAAAGCGCGCCTTGTATGTTGTTATCCGCCTAGCAATTTGCGCCAGCAGCTTTTTGTCCAGCTCCTGGTCCGTCAAGCCATAACGTTCTTTAATTATCTCTAGAATACCAGATTCGTCCACATATTGTGAGACCCTGAACTTAGCAACAGTATTATCATCCTCGTTGCATAAAGTTTCTAAAATGGAATCGAATTTCAGATCATTCTGTAATATCTTAGGAATTTTCGTCAGAACAAACTTGAATAAGCTTAAATTAGTTTCCAGTGGATGATTGTGATACGGTTCGATCTTCGTAACCGTAAACGGACCTTTCATGCTGTTTTCATTATGCTGAGATCCTGTATTTGCAACTGCTGCCACTGCTGCCGCAATAGCTGCACTAACATCGTCTTCAACATTTACCTTCTTTTCATCCTCAACCCCTGTTTCACTCACATCCTTATCGCGTTCCATAGAACCACCGTTTGGTGATATCGGCCCTCCAGTATCACCATGAGATGCTTGTGAACCTGAACCACCACTATAAGATAACAAAACTTTAAAAGGACATGATTTCAGATGACAAGCAAAAGTAAAGTGTTTGCTTCTATGCGAATTCTTCAATATTATTGGACACCTTGCTTGGAACTCATAGTCATTGACAACATCGTACCAAGATTCTAAAGTTGGGAAAGACTTTCGCTCATCTGTTGATGCTAAGTCCTTATTTATAATCGGATGCTTATATTCATATAGCGACATCGATCTATTCGTCGATATTGATAACTGAGGGTTGTTGTTTTTCTTCGTGGTGAGTTATCTCCACTAGCTTTGATTTAGCCAAACGTTGTTGTTTATCACGAAGGATGCCTTTTCGTTGAAGGTGTTCAAATTATTGCTTTAGCCCGTGTAGTTTGCCACCTTCGTAGGATAAGAGAACGTCATGTGATTGGTTGGTTTGTGGCTCGGAGGTCGGGTAACCTTGAATGCATCCTAAGTTTTTCTTAGTATTAAGTGACTAAACGTGATCGGAGTGTCTTGTATTATGTAATGCTATTTGTCGTAGTTGCGAATATCAATAAGGTCACCTTCCCTGAAGATTGCCTTATGACTAGTACCTGCTGATACGTAGAAAAACTCGTGTTATAATATACAATAAAGTAGATAGATGTTACCTATTTTCTCTACTTCTTAGAAGCGTTTAATGTTGGACGGCTGTGTGAAGTTGTAGTAGTATAGGTTTAAAGGCGTCAAAATTGGGAATTGAGAACGTTATTAAATCTATATCGGTGTAATAACGATGGTGTAGACGCTCTCGCTCATTATTCATGCAGCCTTGTTGCTACTACCGTTGCCAGTAGTGGTTTTGGTGAACTCGAAGCGCACTAGTAGCGGAATGTGGTCACTCGGAATTTTGTCGTTCGGCAATCCAATAAATCTAGACGCATACGATGGATCAATCTCGCCTAGAACTCCACGAACTCGTAAGGCCTGAGTGGAATACCATATGTAATCTATAACGTCTGTGAAAGAAGGCGAAAGGTTAGTGAAAGGCAGCTCCCCAATAACTTCATAACTTGATTTCAGAGATAAGTTATGTGCGTAATTTTTCTGGGACATGTAACCAAAGTCCCTACTTTCAATATCTTTATGAGCCTTCACAGTGCCGGTATTAAATAGTTCTACTACAGCAGAGCTCAATTGAGAGTTGAAGTCACCACAGATCACTAAAGGTACTTTCTTCTTCTCTTGTGGATTATTCGCACCATGTTGTTGTTTTAACAGTTTTTCTATGTAGTCGAGCAAAACGCCAACTTGGAACGTCTTAACATCGTTAAAATGTGGATCCCAGTGCAAATGGGTTGTTACTACCCATACATATTCTCCATTGTGCTCATACTTCAGCTTAACAATCAATGCCACATTATCTTTGTTCATAGCACGGTTTAGGTAATCTTCAGTACGTTGGAATTTATTGTGCTTCATCCACACACTGCTAAAATCTATTGCGTCCGTAAAGACAGTTGTGAATTCCGAGTTTTTGTAAAAAATACAACAACCGTCAACCTTTTTGGCATCTTTAGATTGCATGGTTCTTGCCCTGGTTTTTGCATGGAAAATACCGGAATAGCCTTGCTTTTCCAATAGTGGTAACCAGAATTCCTCGTAAGTTTTGCTTTCCACTTCCTGCAAGCAGATTATGTCTGTTTGGTAATTTAGAACCTCTTCCTTTAACTTTTCACGCCTATAATCCCAGCTTAGTGCCCATGATGGCACAAAGCGATACATTTTTGGCGTAGCATAATGCTGGCATAATGTGTTGTATGAAAGAAGTGTGAAAGACTTCTTAACAAGGTCCCTGCTCAAGTGCTCTGTTGCATCATTTAGAGATTTGTAACTCTCCACCGATTCACCATCTGCATTCACTTCAACAAAGCGACGAGGTTCAGACAAAGGGATTTCAGGCGCATTGTCTCTCAAATAAAAGATTAAACCAGTAACCGACTTTTCCGCTAGTATTTTAACCAGCTGTCTATCCAATGGATTACCCTCGCAGCCCAAAAATTGAAGATTAAATAAGTTCCCAAACTCCCATGGAAGACTAGAAACCATATTGTCAAAAAAATATAAGTACTTCAACTGGTAGCACATTCCTAATTCAGGTGGCAATTCAGTTAGTCTGTTGTGAGAAATATCCAATACCCTCAGATTCCGAAGTTTCTTGATAGAAGGAGGTAGATGTGTTAAATTGTTACCGTTCAAGTACAACCGCGTCAAAAAGTCGTATTTAAACAGATTCTCATTCAGATTGTATACAGCCAAATTTGACAAATCAATTGTGTGCCATAACTGCTCATCGTATTTAGTATTCACAGGTGCAACCATACGGTGTTCCACCTCGTCATCTTCGTCAATATTAAACTGGAACAGCTTCTTTTGCTGTTGCTGCAGTAAAATAGATGGCGTAGTTTGCGAGTTGTTAGCTAGTTCGGCCTTGGGAGTACTGGGAGTAGATACAGGTGTACCGTGGGGACGCTGTGTTTGCTGTCCAGGGACCGGCGTGCTAGAATTGTTCGGAACGGCAGGATCGGCGGCCATTTCAAGGAGATATTGCTTCGTAAAATCTACCAAAGATTTCGCCATGTCACTAGGCTGCTGCTGCTGCGTCGAGTTAAACTGGTTTTTCAGATACTTCTTCATAGCATTTTGCCTTGCATAAACATTCTCTTGTCCCACAGATTGCCGAGATATTGCAGCTAGTTGTAGTTGCAGGTTCCAGATGGGATTATTAACCAATGTAGGATCACTCAAATGAGGATGATATAGCGGATTCGAGCTATTAGAAACGCCTTGCTGGCCAAGCTGGTTGGCCAACTGTTGTAGCTTGTTATTCAATAAATCTTGCTGCTGCTGTGGAGCATTTTGATGTAATGGCTGTGCCAGTGTTTGAGGAGTGCCAAGCATTTGTGGTACGGTTGTACCTGCCGCAGGTTGATACCCCATTGGCGGTGGGTTATTCATGTTATAGGGTGATTTATGAAGTCAAATTGCTTCTTAAAATGAATTCTCGCTGGCTATTTGCTTTTTTGATGGTCCATAGTACCTATTTGCCACCATTTGGAGGGTCTCATGTTTTCTTTAGCAAGTCCCAGACCTACACTCTGTTCGTATATAGTGATTGGTCATTTCTACTGTAACCCTACTAAGATAACTGCGGACAGCCGCAACTGAATTTAAAGACAGGCATCAATTGCTATACAATACCAATGTTCTACATGTATGTTTTTACGATGTAAAATAGCTCATGTAAGACTCTTAAATGTTTTAGTGCTGGGATCTACAATTGAAATGAATACTGTAATAGGGGACATAGCTGAAGGTCGGGTAACAAGAAGAAAATTTTTCAGTCTAACATTTTTTCCGATTATATATATCCACATAGAATTAAGAACATATTTGTTCTGGTGAAGTGCATAATTATGTTTATCACTTCTTTAGAAGTGAAGGCTGAATTAGTTTTTATAGTTCACAAAAATGCAGCGCATTTGATGGAATTGTATTGACTCTTTTGACCTTTATAACAGAGATGTTAAAGAAGTGGGAGGGTAAAATTCATACTACCCGTTCACGATACGCATCTTGTAAATCAAAAATCAAGAAGTCTATACATATTTTCCATGTGAGCCATCCCTAGCATTTATTTCAACGCTAGGGGATTGTGTTAGTTACGGGCATTCTAATGAATGTGGGAAAGGTACTTCTTAACATTTTGCGCATATCCAAGATGTCGCGCATCCGCCTTGTAACCAAATTATTTTTTCATCGGTTTCTAAGACACAATTAAGTGGACTTATGATATTACTCTTGTCATTGTAGGGGGATGTTTCTTCTAGTAGTTTTGCTGAAGAGCCGCAATTGCCATGTTCTCCCCAGCCCCAACAGTAGACGCGGCCATCGGCTAAAGACATCATGCCGTGTTCGCTTCCTGTGTTTAAGTGGGTCATATTAGAGGGTCGCTCCCAGATGAACATCTGACCATAATTTCCATTTCCATAAGAAAATATTTCGCGTTTTGTCCAGATGTGCAACGAAGACCACATTGCGGCGATCTTAATGATTTCTTCAGAAGATATATCGCGAATTATGTCGTTAATGCGATCTCGCATAGTTCCTGAAATTACAAGTTTCCCCGAATCAATGATTGCGACAAAATCTTTTCCCATTGTAACTTGCGTTATATCCTTGCCTTCGTATATTAACCTTGGCGAATCAAAACCCTTACTCTTCGGTTCTATAAGCTGTCCCTTGCGATTAGGACCCCAGCCGAAGAGCTTGTTGCCGTCGCGCAACACTACATTTTGAAATGATGAGTATATTGCCCTTGAACTGTTTAAACACGTCGTTACGCGGCGCCATTGATAGGCGCATTTAATGCTCCCTAGGCCTAATTCGCCATTAAGACCTGCACCAGAAGTTAAAACATTCCCAAATGTATCTATTACCACAGAATAATCCCACCCACATGCAACATCTTCAAACGTGCCGGGGATTTGTATCCAATTAAAAAGGCTTTTGGCATCATCCATAGCGAACTGCCCTTGCCTACCATCACCAGTGGCCCAAAGTTGGCCATCTTCCATTAATACTAGCGAGTGGTTTCCACCACAAGCTACTTTTATTGGTTTAATCACACTTTCAAAGGTTAAATGTGGAACCATTACGTCCTTAAAATGGCCGATGCCTAAGTTGACCACTGCCGTTGGATCCCAATGCGTAAATCTTGTACATCTTGTTCGCTTTTGTTATTAGTTGGTTTTGTAGCTAGTATTATCTTTTGCTCTGGATGTCTATGAATGAAATAGACTTAAAACTAATGGAGCGGCTTGTAATATAACCTTCATATAAAGGTCTGGGCGGCGTTAAGTTACGTTTTTGAGGTTTTCTGACGAACACTAAAACAAGGTTGTTTATTATGTAGTGTACCGACGTAGTGACAAAGCGTCTAGATAAAACTTTGTGTAGTTTCACAACAGTAACGTAAATATTCAACAGCTAAGCGATGAATGTGTGAGTAACCGAGTCGTTCCATAGAATTTGTTCATTCATATTACGCTCTTTAAATCTGCCCTTAGATTTCAGGCGAAGTCAGTGAGCCCGAATCAACTGAAACGAAAAATTTCACACTATAGCAATGGTACGCTATAACATTACTTAGATGGTATATGTAACAAAATAGAAAAAGGAGCAATTTCGATAGGGGAAGGAGTCAAGAATGGATCCAGATACCCCTGAGAATACATATGACAGCTATGAGCATAAGGCTCAGGTCCAAGTTCCTGAATCGTCCCCAACTACAGCTAAGCAAGAATCGTCACCTTTAAAGACGTACCCGCCTTCTAGTGGGGATGGTAAACCCAGCATAGCACAATTACATGATCGGTTTACATATAGGCCTAATATTGCCCCTAGCATGATGGAAGAAAGCCATAGTATTGCAGGGACATCTACTGGCATAGATGCTCATCTGAAGGAAATTCGACAACATTATCCAGACTTTTCTGAAACCCTAATTAGGGCAGTATTCAAGTCAAACTCATTTAGTATTCCCTTGACTATTGATAGATTAAATGAGTTACGTGAAAAAAAGATGGCCAAGTCTTGGGCGATGCCTTCTAAGAAGTTTGGCGCTGGCACTTCAAGGCTGCCATCTTTAAGGCTGAATGGTCCGCTAATATCCAACAATATGGATACGACTGGAGTAATGCAAAGGATGGAACATAACGTTGTTGTTGAGTCTCCTGAGCGGTCGTCAAAGATAACACTAGAAAGACAAAAGAAGTCTATTTTCGATCGTTATTCCCATGTGATGCATCAAGGTAAAATGGGCCCTTCCATGGAGCAAGTGCAAATGCAAAATGTACCGTGGAGAGTAGAACCACCTATTTCAAAAAAAAGAAAACTAGTCCGTGCTGATAATTTGGTAGCAGTTTCCAAGAAATCTAAAAAGGAGAAAGTTTCTCTTAGCGATGAGGAGGAAGACGAGATCAGCGCTGAAGAGGGGAGTGCGGACGATATTAGTGGGGACGATTACGAAGAGAGAAGTCATGAGATAGATATTGACGATCAGGTTTTGCAGTTCTTAAATGAAGCAGAGGCTGGAGACATTGCTGATCTAGCAGAAACCCCGATTGATAAAGCATTGGCGCTGATTGCAAAAAGACCCTTCAAGTCATTGGATAGCTTTAGCACAATGGACTTTGTAGTAGAAGGTGAATCAGAGGCCACAGATAAGAGGACATCTAGTAGAAGGCGTGGACAAACTAAAAAGGATGGCGCGAAGATGTTGGAAAAGATCACGCAGTCCATGCAAGGTTACAACGCTATAGAATCGTTGATTAAGAAATGCTCATCATATGGTAACTTAATAGCCAATGAGATAAAGAAATGGGGCGTTCAAGTTGAACAGAATAGTGAGGGAGAACTGAACATTATGGAAGTTAAAGTTGATGAATCAGAAAGTGACAATGATAACGATGTTTCCGAAGTCTCTAATAATGGGCATCAAGCGTCTCATAATCCTCCAGTAAGTGATAGTGAAAGTAGTGGACACGAAAACCACGCAAGTGAGCAAGAGTTAAGTGATGAGGGGCAGGAAGAAGAAGAGGAGGAGGAGGAGGAGGAGGAGGAGGAATTTGACGATGTATATGAAGATAGTGAAGACGAGGAATTCAGCCATACTCGGCGTCGTGGTAACCGCGGTAACGGATATGACAAATCGGGAAAGAAAGAAGTTAAGTTCTTTAAGCGTAAACCTAAGCTACTTGCTCCAGATGTAACTCTAAAGGACTATCAGCAAACCGGTATAAATTGGTTAAATCTACTATATCAAAATAATCTGTCCTGTATTTTAGCTGATGAGATGGGGCTCGGAAAAACATGCCAAGTTATTTCCTTTATCGCATACTTAAAGGAAATTCGTCAACCGGGTCCGCATTTAATCGTGGTTCCATCTTCCACTTTGGAGAACTGGTTGCGTGAATTTGAAAAGTTCTGTCCTAAATTAAAAATAGAACCTTACTACGGCTCGCAACAAGAAAGATCTAAATTGCGTGAAATTCTTGAAGAAAATGAGGGTAAATATGATGTCATTGTGACAACCTACAATCTGGCATCTGGAAACAAGCTAGACGTTTCGTTTTTAAAGAATCGGAGTTTCAATGTGGTGGTTTATGATGAAGGCCATATGCTTAAGAACTCAATGTCTGAACGATTTACTAAACTAATGAAAATCCACGCTAACTTTCGCTTACTGCTAACAGGCACTCCGCTTCAAAACAATCTAAGAGAACTAATGTCATTGTTGGAGTTTATTATGCCCTCATTGTTTGTGTCCAAGAAGGAAGAATTAGCGGCAGTCTTTAAACAAAGGGCAAGAACCTATGATTCTAACGTTGATTATAATCCCCTTTTAGCACAAGAGGCTATAGATCGTGCTAAAACAATGATGAAACCCTTTATTCTACGGAGACGTAAGGATCAAGTTCTCAAGCATCTTCCCGCAAAGCATACCAGGATAATGTTGTGTGAGATGACGGCAGCACAGAAATCCATCTACCAGCGGGAAATCCGTCTGGTTATGGAACATAAACGCATGCAACGTGAAGGCGTCCTTCCTGCAGATCCGAAAGAGAGAGCGAAACTTACACAATCGACTTCTAAGAACCTTATCATGGCACTAAGAAAGGCATCTATACATCCTCTACTGTTCAGACATGTTTACACTGACAAGATAATTGACAAAATGAGCGACCGCATCCTTGATGAGCCTGAGTATTCCGACAATGGTAATAGAGAGTACATTCGGGAAGACATGAGTGTGATGAGCGACTTCGAGCTGCACAACCTTTGTTGTAAATTCCCCAATACCCTAAGCAAATTCCAACTCAAGAAAAAAGAGTGGATGCAATCGGGCAAAGTGGATAAACTAAAAGAAATCCTCAGTGGAATAATGGAGAGGAAAGAGAAAGTCCTCATTTTCTCACTATTTACCCAGGTTTTAGGCATTCTAGAATTGGTTCTTTCGACCCTAAACATTAATTTTCTTCGGTTGGACGGATCAACGCAGGTGAATGACCGTCAGGCACTAATTGATAGGTTTCAAGACGACGATTCTATCCCAGTTTTCATCCTTTCCACGAAAGCTGGTGGATTTGGAATTAACCTCGTTTGTGCAAACAATGTGATCATCTTTGACCAAAGTTTTAATCCTCATGATGACAAACAGGCTGCTGACAGGGCACATAGAGTTGGACAAGAAAAAGAAGTTACAGTAACCACTCTTATTTCTCAACATTCTATCGAAGAAAAAATTTTACAGCTTGCAAAGAATAAACTTGCACTTGATTCTTCAATCAGCTCAGAAAATAAGAATAAAGAAGCTGACTTAGAAACAAAGGTTTCCGATCTACTAGAAGACATTCTATACGACGAGAATGTCAATTCCTGATAATGCACGTCAGGAAAGTACGTGTATACCATAACATGCGTATATCTATGTTCATGTGTTCAATTTTCACTTATAAAGGTATATCAAAAGATATACGAAAGATATACTAGAATGTATCATCTATTCTTTAGTTGTATATCTTTATTGTTCTTTATGGCATAAATTACCTATAGTGACGCTCAAGTCTTTCCCCCCTCCATTGTTTTTACGTAAGCAGTCTCCTTTCTCCTGAAGACTAACCCCCAGAAGTGACTGTACAAAATGGCCGAGGCAGTTCCTTTCCAATTATGAGATTCTCCGTTAAGCGTTGCCGAGGTAACGGCTAATTTGATCCCGAAGTGTAAATCCTTTTTGAGTGTATGGACCTAATTCTAACTAGCTTCTCCGATATATCATCTCTTTAGCAGTCCTAGCGCGTCCGATGAATCACTCCGTAGCAGCATAGCCCTTAAAGCTCGCTATATATCACATTTCGCTCAAATCACTAAAGACGTATAGTCTCCGTGTCTCGTGACTATAAGGGCTTCTTACGCTTTTTCAAAGACAAGCGAACTTGCGATGAAAAACAAAATGTATTAAAATAGATAACCCTCATTCCATTCATTTTTACTTATATATACATAAATACTGCAATTGCGAATCAAAAATCCTGCTAAAATAAAGAGTTAAGAAAGCTTCGGCCCCCTGCTGTTTCATTAACCCAAGATTAAATATTAAGGTGCTAGGATAAGATTAAGACTAGAGAGAGATAGGTATTAAGATTAGGCGAGGTTCTTTTTTTTAAAAAAATATATACTGGATTAATTGCAGCTGTCTGTTTTAATAGTACGCTAAATCAGATATACAATACGCAAGGCTGATATTATAGGTGCCGTACGACAGCTCTCGATAACGTTGGGTTTTACTTCGAGTTAGGACCTAATCTAATTGGCTGTTTTTTGATTTTAAGGTTGTATTTTTTTGGTTTGATTTCTCCCATTCCTTCTTTCTGAAAAAAGGGAAAGACTGACGAGTAGGGCTTATCTTTTGAGACACGGGTAAAACAAAGATTACGTCGCGGGGAGTAATTTAAAATCTTATTGTTGTTAAAATGGATCTTGATTGGAGAAGTACTTTATCGAATCAAGAGAGATCTAAGTATATTACTGAGTTGGCCCAAATTTTGGCTGATATAAGTCAGATTAACGGCGGAACGCGTGCTAACTTTGACCTGGAAAAGCTGACGAAAACTGCAGAACAGTTTGAGACCAGCTTATATGCTAGTAGTAGCTCGAAGGAGTTTTACCTAGATGCTATGCGGAAACGGATCTCGGCTATGGACGCGGCAAAAAAGAAGACTTTAGTAAAGCAGAAGCAGAAAGCAGCTCATGCAGTTGCTGCAGCTCAAGCATCGCATCAGCAAAGGAAGCAGGTTTCCAATGGCTCTGGTGGTTTTGCTTCAGGCTTGACAAATAGTATCGATCCAAGTATGAATTCGCAGATGTTTTTAAATCAGCAGGCGCAGGCGCGTCAGCAGGCAGCAAGACCGATGAGGCCAGGTGCTCTCCCGGCTGGAATCCAAGGTTCTGGTACTCCAACCAACCAGGCTCAGATGTTGATGTTAAAGCAGCAGCAACAGCAGCAACAGCAACAGCAGCAACAGCAACAGCAACAGCAGCAACTTCAGGGAATGTCCTCCAATTTAGTTGCTGCAGCACAAGCTAAGCGGGCGCAGTTATCCATTCAGCAACATCAACTAATTAATGAGATGAAAGTAGCAGAGATTCCAAAGGAATTGTTACAACGCATTCCGAACATTCCTCAAGGAGTCACTACTTGGCAGCAGATAACAGAATTGGCCCAACAGAAACGTTTAACACAGAACGATTTACAAATTGCGAAACAGGTATATCAAATGCATCAGCAGCTTCTCATAAAGTCTAAAAAACAACAGGCTAGTGTGAATCAGATGAACATTCAACAACAATCGAATGCATACCAACAACAACAACAACAACAACAACAACAAAAGTCTATGTTTGCGCAGCAGGCTGCAGTGGTAGCTCAGCAGCAGCAATCTCAGCAACCACAGCAACCGCCACAACTATCTCCACAGCAGCAACAACAACAACAGCAACAACAACCCTCACAACAACAGCAACAACAACAACAACAGCCTCAACAACAGCAGCAGCAGCAGCAGCAGCAGCAACAACAACAGCAACAAAAACAGCAGCAACAACAACAACAACAACAACAACAACAACAACAACAAAGACAGATGGGGCCACAACAGTCACAAGAGGTACCAAATGTCTTGAATAAGTTGAATCAGGTATTTGCCCCTGCAGAGCAGAAGGCATTGTATGAAAACGGTAAAAAACTAGTCCAAGGCTTACAATTAGCTGGTAAGTTGCCAGCGACGTTAAACCAACAACAACAGATTTTATACATAAAAAAGTACATCAATCAAATGGTTCTAAAAAAGTTGCAACAGAATATGCGGTTGGCTCAACAAATGGGTGCATCGAACCCGAATAACAACCAGCAGCAGATCAATAATCAGCCTGCAAGTCGGTTGACACCTGGGATGAGCCAGATGCATCAACAGCAGCAGACAACTGCGCCTCAGCAGCAAATGCAGCAGAGACAGCAGAGACCACAACATCAGCAACAGCTACCCATACAATCACAAATTCAGTTACAGATGCAGCAGCAGGCACAGCCGCAACCACTAGCGCCACAGCAGCAGCAACAGCAACAACAGCAACAACCTCCACAACCTCCACAACCTCCACAACCTCCACAACCTCCACAACCTCCACAACCTCCACAACAATCACCGCAGCAGCAGCAACCACCTCAGCAACCTCAGCAACCTCAGCAACAGCAACCTGTGCAACCACCTCAACAACCACCTCAACCACAGCAATCGCAGCAGCAACAAGCACAGCATCCTCTGAGCGGCATGGCACAACACCAATACTCTAGCCCTAGTCTAAATAAAGCGACTACAAACAATGTGCTACCACAACAAGCTACCCAACAGTCAAAGTTAAGACAGTCTCCAGCTCAGCCATTGCAAGTACCGAAAATATCATTACCAAGACCCACCGAGCAAGATATGATGGTATTGAAGAGAATCAATGCGGAGGTGGCCAAGTCTCCGTTGAGGCTTTCTAACATCACTAACCAATTGACTATTGAACAGAAGCAGTCTATTAAAAATAAATTGCAGTCCAGTCAGCAATTGTTATCAAATGTTGATAACTTTATCCCCATGTTGTATCTGATAACTAGAAATGAGGAAAATGTCCGTCAGCTTTTGCAAATTAGAATGTTAGCCAAGGAAATTATCGATCATGCCTCTAAAGGTATCTTTATTGTTCCCCCTGACGTTGTCGATAAGGTGATCTTCAGATATCAGAAGTATTATGAGTTTATAAAGGAGCAGTTACTTCGGAGACACCAGCAGATGTTGACTACCCGCCAGCAGCAGCAGACTCAGCAGCAGACTCAGCAGCAGTCCCAACAGCAGGTTCAACAGCAGGTTCAACAGCAGCAGCAGCATATCAGGCAACAGCAGCAAGAGAAGCACCAGGCTCAGCACCAGGCTCAGCACCAGGCTCAACAGCAAGCTCAGCAGCAAGCTCAACACCAGGCTCAGCAGCAAGCTCAACACCAGGCTCAGCAGCAAGCTCAACACCAGGCTCAGCAGCAAGCTCAGCAGCAAGCTCAGCAGCAAGCTCAGCAGCAGGCTCAGCAGCAAGCTCAGCAGCAAGCTCAGCAGGCTCAGCAGCAGGCTCAGCAGCAGGCTCAGCAGCAGGCTCAGCAGCAAGCTCAACAGCAGGCCCAGCAGCAGGCTCAACAGGAAGCTCAGCAGCAGCAATCACAAGCACAGCAACTTCATCACCAAGCCCATAATTTAACTCATCAGATCCCTGTAAGCACACCTTCTTCTCGGATGCCTTCACATCCAAATGTTGCTAGTCCACATGCTCCTGGTAGCGTACCAGTTAACGCTCCTGCGAAGATTGCTAATGAATCTAAGGCCCTTTCTGGTATGTCTGTTACGCCAGGAAGCGTTCATGTGTCTGGGTTGTCTCCAATGAACGTAAAACAGTCTTTAGCTACGCCTGTTTTAGCTCAGCTTCAGAAATCTTCTGTAAGTCAATCTGCAGCCCAATCACCTCCCTCCGAAAATCCATATAGGCAAGATGAAATGAAACTAAAAGATTTGGCGCTCAAAAAATCTGAAATTGTATCAAGATACAAACATCGTCAAGAGGTTTTAAGTGGTTCTGTAATGGATCTATTTCTATTTACTTTAGCTGACTGTTTGGGCATTAAGGAAGAATCTGTTGAGCTAGTATCACCGATTAATCCTATGATAGTTGATCAAATAAACGGTACAGGAAAGAAGAAGTTCACTAAAGCCCAGCAGAGGATTAGGGATCACGATACTGTTGACTGTTATATTAAAGATAATAAGCTTATTATGCCAAGTAAATTCTCCCCTGGTAACCGTACATACGGCATCCCGCTTAAAGAACTGGGTTATTGCTTCAAAAATTTGTACGGGCCCACTGATCCCAGGGAATTTGTCCTCAATAATTCAAATGCTGAAAATGCGATTGAAACGAATAATAAAAAGAGGGCATATGATTCTTTGGAAATCAGTCCTGCAGAATCGGACTCATCTTTTTTAAACGATTCAAAACGGTTCAAAGTTGATTCACCGGATGACTTATTCGTGAATGCGAACGCTACGATGGTTAAGAAGAATGCCCCTCCAATAGGTCTTGGTTTGGGTGTAAATATGAATGATGCTGGAAACAAGGTTTGGAACTGGAGCTATTGGGAATCGTTATGATATGACCAACATTAAAAGAATTAAAAGATCACAGTTTGATTTATTACAAAGCGGGCTACCGAATATAAAAATTCACCATTAATTTGTTATTTTAAATGGCGCAATCTGTTGTACTTACTCTGTATTTCATACATGCATGGTTTTTAAACCTCTTCATTAAAATGTTTCCACTTTGAATCCTTAACCATTTCTCATGAATTTGGTACTATGGGAATCTAACTAAAAGCACTAATTACTTTGGTAAAATTCCTTCACTGGTTGTAGGCAGCCTATTTTATTCTGTAGTTTTAGAATTAGATGTATTTATGAATGGTACTCGTCGTTACTTACGACATTGTTGAGTTTATTTTGATTTATTCATGCATATATATTTGGGAACGTTGTGCTTACAAATATCATAGATGTTTTATCTCCAAACTCTTGCCCAAGTACATTTGTAGAGTGTTAAACCAGAAGTTGCTATACAATTGAGTAACTGCGCTGCTAATTATGGCTTCAAAATACCCTGGTTTACCGCTACTCAGTGCAGAAGAGCTTCATCATGAACTATTACCAGAATTGCTACAATGGTCGCTTACAAATGGTCTCACAATATATCCATCAGATTTTAAATCTTACGAATGCAATGTTATCAATATGACTGTCTATCCGACACCTATGCCTCGAAATAGTTTTGAAGCAGCCATCGATGTGCAATTGGAATATAACAAACTATACGCTACTATTGCTCAAGATGCCGACGGCTGGCTTTCCAAAGAAACTCAGAAGTTGTCTGAATTTGATCCTGATTTTACCGGTAAATTATGGGCCTTGTATTTGAAAGCAAAAGAGATCGGTATGACTCAAAAGATTGGAATGGGCATTTTTAGATCAGATTATTTGATAGACGGTGATAATGCCCAGATCAAGCAAGTGGAATTCAACACAGTTAGTGTTTCTTTTGGTGGTCTATCCAGTAAAGTTAGCGAACTGCACAGTTATTTAAACGCATCTGGCAAATATGCCAATGGTAAGCGATTTTACGACTTGGAGGTTCCTATATCTAATTCCGCTGAGTGCATTACAAATGGTATGGCAAATGCGATAAAGAAATATAATGCAGTGTCAAAAGCTAAGGATTCCATTGTTGTGTTTGTTGTCCAAAAGTCTGAGAGGAACGTTTTTGACCAGAGACTATTGGAATACAATTTATTTAAGCAACACGGTATTTTATCAAAAAGGTTGACCATTCATGAGATTCACACAAAAATAATACTAGAGCCAACGAAAAAGAAGTTATATCTAAAAAGTACTGGTCAAGAAGTTGGTTTGGTTTATTTTAGGGCAGGTTACACTCCGAATGACTATGTAACTGAACAGGACTGGGAAAATAGATTGCTGTTGGAGACCAGTTTTGCTATTAAAGCTCCAAATTTACTGACCCAACTTTCTGGTACCAAAAAGATACAGCAACTTTTAGCAGACAAATCAATCTTGTCAAGGTTTGCTTCCTCGGATGAAATAGAGAAATTATATGCAACTTTTGTGAAAATGTATCCTTTAGATGAGTCTGAACTAGGAAAAGAAGGCAAAAGATTAGCCTTGGAGGAACCATCAAGTTTTGTTCTGAAACCTCAAAGAGAAGGTGGTGGTAATAACATATACAAAGAAGATATTCCTAAGTTCTTAGCTACTATACCAGAAAAGGACTGGAGTGCTTATATATTGATGGAACTAATAGCCGCAACCCCCACCAATGGTAACGTTATCGCGAGAGAAGGTGAACTTGTGACGGAACCAATTTTAAGTGAGTTGGGTATCTTCGGCTGCGTACTCTTTGATGATAAAAACATCTATGATAATGTAAGGTCGGGATGGCTTTTAAGGTCCAAAATTGCTGTGTCCAATGAAGGAGGTGTTGCAGCAGGCTTTGGATGTATTGACAGCCCTGTACTTTACTAATTGCAATGGTTCGATTGTTCGCTGAATTTTTAAATTTCTAAACCTATATGATACATCTAAAGAAAACTTTAAAACTTTTTAATGGTCTATTTCACCCTCAATGTCAGCAAATTCTGGAGAGTTCAAGGCACCCCACATGCTCACTCCTAGGGGATAACATGCCATTGCCCATACTGATAGTAATGGTACAAAACCCAGAATAGTAAATGACATGCCATAGTATAGGAACTGAACAAGGTGCTGGTAGAAAAAATCCCTTCTTTTTATTTGCGAGAGATTGTTAAGAATAAGGTAACGTTCAAAATTGTCGTACGCAAATTTCATATTCATGGCAAAAGTAAGAATAATAGGACCAACGACCGGTACCGCTACCAAAAATATCAATACAGAAGCGCTGATCATTAATCGCAAGACGGTTAACACCTCATGGGCATTAATTTCTTTTGGTTCGGTTAGATCAGCCTTCTTAACTGATACAATCATGGGTACGTGCAAAAGGGCTGACAACGTATGATCAAACAATGGAACGAATAAGTGAGAATTGACAATATATGTCGTGATAAGCTGTGTATTCGTGTATAGTGTTAATATATATGTCAATGGTCCGGCCGGTCCGAATATAACAGAAATCGGTAGGAAGACTGGCGTCCATAGAAACACAAGGAAGCCAAGTATTGTAATGAATGTTATAATGTAAATCACAGTTAGGGCAACTGCTTGAATCCATATTTGTGGGTGGAAAAGCCCAATTACCATGGACTAGAAATAAATTAGTAAACGAGTATCTAAGGGTGTTGATGTAATTTTACACTTACTATCCATGGAAACAGCACAACATATATCTTGACTAAATCATAAGGAGCACTGAATAGGAATAGAGTTGCTCTATATGAGCAGATTCCAAATATCCTACCTATCGTATCGAATCCATATGTCATTCTTGCTCCTAACAGTTTTTGTGATTAGGAGAGTATCCGACCAAGACGCCGTGACATTTGTAATGTCGTTTATGAATCGAATTTCCGACGTGTTGGTTACAAGGACGTAGAATATCATATATATATAAGGGTTAACGGTCATGAAATAATCATAACTTCTTCCCACAAGAATCTAAGCCTTTGGTCTAAGTTCCTTGCTAACAAGAGTTAATTCCTTCACAAATAAAAATGTCTTCGCGCGTTCCGAGTTATGAATTGGTAAGAGATCATGAGCATGTTATTGAGCATAGATGTCAAGTACGCCGCCGTTCCGACTTTTGCGGTAGTAAGGTCTCTTCTGCAAGTGCTTCAATTAAAACTAAGGATTGTCAACATAGGGGAGCACCGGGCAAAAACGAATGCTCCAGCCTCATTTCAACACATGGTACAAATTCATGTCGGACTCGGTCTGGGATTCGGAATCAAATAGCATCGGCCACTCGTGTGCCTACTAAACAGGTACATTCCGCCTGCCGTACCCCCAAGTGTAGGACAGCTTCTCCAGTTAAGGTAACTACATCCATTCGCTCATCAGCACGTCAACGTATCTCCACGGACAGTGCTCCATCAGAGAAATCGGTCAGAGCACAATTTCTCGAAGAACACTGTAAAAATCCAAACCATATTCATTCCAGCGAGAGCAAAGCATTGTTACCTCGCAGGAAGGCAATTGTACGAAATAAAGCTAGGGAATGCTTAGGTGGCTCTAGAGAATGCTTAGGTGGCTCTAGAGAATGTTCGGGTAGCTCTATAGAATGCTCTATTAGCTCTAGAGATGGCCCAATTGTTACTAGAGAATGTTCAATTAGCACTTCAGATAATTTTGAAGTTGGAACCCACTCATCGCATAGTCAAATAAGTGATCGTTCGATGTTAACGCCCGATGTTCAGCAGTATGATGAACCCGACGAGACCGCCGGGAATTCGTTGAATGCGCAGTTTCTCCCAGTTAGTGTAAGTGCTACTTCCTACGCTACTACTCTTCAGCAACGTTCTTTACTAACAAGTGACAGTCCTTCTTGGAGAACGTCTTTAAACCACAATACTACTTCACATTCCTCTGCAACGTCGGCGTCCATACATTCACGCAGACAGCGGCCGCAACAATCTTTGTCACCTTCTGGCTCACCACATTTGGAGTCGCATTCCCCCCCATGCTCCCAGTTATCTTGCCGCACGCATTCTTGCAAGCAGGAGTTGTCTCAGCAATCTGCTGCAGGAGCTATTTGTTGGAATTTATGGAATCGTATATTGCATACATCCTCGTTACACCAGGTGGATTCCTCTTCTCCACCCGTGCTGCCTTCTCGTGGCGCTTCTGGCTTAAAAACATGCCAACATTTTTGTGGAGATACTTCACCTTCTGGGGATTTTACATCTCATTATTATTATTCACTTTTATTCCCTACCTCGGACCACTCCTCGTGCTCGTACTCAACGCAAAAGCAACCGGTACAGTATACTACTCTAAAGCTCAGTCATATGAGATGACAGAGCAGCAAGTGAGAAGGAAAAGCTTGGATCTATTCATGTTTGGTGGAACAGCTTTTCTTCTCGAGTGGCTCCCATTTGTAGGCGGCATTGCATATTCCACAAATCTAGCAGCTGCCCGCAAGTTAGTTGGTAGTGATCTAGGTCTTGAGGAAATTCCACCATTTAGCGCTATTAATGCATCTATAAGCACATCTGTCGACGTTGGTAGCTAGACTTGCATACTTTTTGTCTCGTTACCGACCCTGTCACTGTTGCAGTCATATCATATTATGTAAGTTGATTATATAATGGAAGGCATTTTCTTTTTTAAAAACCGGTACCGGACACAAGGCACTCGAGCCCCACTGAAGGCGTTTCTCAACGCCATTATCTACGCATTATCTCTCGTACAACTTGATATAACTTAATCAACGTATGCGGTATGCGGGTAACAGTAGTACTTTTCAAAGCTTGCTAATGACCTTAGGAGTCGCTTTAACGTGAAATAGCAATCAGATTAAAGAATAAAAGAGAAACAAAGAACGGTAAAGGATTCTAAGTACAAATCTGAACGCTTGTAAAAGGCTTAATTAGATATAGAAAGGCTAAGGTTGTTTTTTTAAGGCCAATTAAGTTAGAAACTATTCAGCTTTTGGTGATAAACTGTCTATAGGACTGTATCTTAGGAGATCAATAGAGCGAGCAATCAAGAGGAAATCACTTTTTAAGGGTTATTGTTACTACAGTTTTTATCAATAGTTGCTGAAAGCTAGCTCTCTATTTCAACTGGATATTAGTTTTAGAAGAATTGGGCTAGGGAATAATAAGTTGAAAGATACTAGATATTTACCCGTTTCTTAGCGAATAATGTCATCTATTGAAATAACCAGACCTAATAATGGAGCTTGTGTTGTTGAGGAAGATGAGCGGAAGGGAACTACACCCATGGGGCTTTCTACCGCTTCGTCGATAGTTTCTGCGGGGGTAGAACCTTCTGAACGCTTTTCATCATCTATAAGCGTGTATCGCTTAGAGGAGCCCAAGAGAAGGACAGTATCTATCTCATCGGCTCATAGCATTTCTTATGATTTCAATATGGAAGAGCTTTTGGCTTTTCCCAATATGTCCACCCATGCTTATTCATATAACCCATTATCAAAGAATTCATTAACAGTAAGGTTGTCGATTTTGAAAAGGTCCATAGAAATTATGATCAAGAATCCCACTGTTGTTAGGGATGCTGGTACTCCTCAAGATATCACTCAGCTTCCCTCTTTTGCGTCCAGAAGTAGGCTAGATAGGCCACATTCTTTGTCGGGGTTACGTTTGCCATTAGATGGTCAGCCGCAACAGCTGAGGAATGCATCATCTGCCGCGCTTTCAGCTTTATTTAATGGACCAGCAGTCCCACCTCCACTTAGGCAGGGTGTTGATGGCTCAAGGTCACATCTTCCTTCAATGCTAAGCAGTTCAAAGCTTCATAGCCTGAATGGGTCTCAAACCAAAGTGCCAGCTGTGAATCAATTCTCTACTGCGTGGGAAATCGGAAGCGATGCTGTAGATGTGTCTGAGACAGCATCAGACTTTGGGGGAATGTCTTGTTTCCCAGAGTCGGTGTCGCCGCTTCTGCCGGGGAGTCCACAGCATGTAACAAATACCCACGAGCCATCTCATATGAATAAATCATTTCCATCTGGTACTTCGCTGGCAACTGAACACCAACAGGACTTAGAGTCTCAAGTGGAAAAGTATGCCGAACTGGAAAGTCTACTACGGTTGTTAGATGAAACGTTGGAAGACACTAACAGTGCAAATGCATCGGACCTTCTCATGATCTCTCTACTAAACATTAACAAGATGTCCCTTGATGTCGGGAAAGTTGCATCGCATGATGAGCAACAGAGGAAGTATCTACAAGAGGAGGAAGTGAAGAAGCTGTTATTGGACAGTCTAGCACAACCATTCCACGAGGGATATAATGACAATATTAGAACAAACACTGGTCACAACGGTTTTCTACCAGGAGAGAACGTTTTACCACCTACATCTGAAGAGACTGTGTCCATTGTTGATCCGACAGAGTATCACAAATCACACGAAACACCACGCATTTTTCATTCATTCATACCAGCAAAATATACTGCTCCGCAAGCTATCTTAACATGCTCTGAAAATCATCCGTGGCAGTTTAGAGCTGCCAATGATTTGGCTTGTCTAATATTTGGTATATCAAAGCTAGCACTTAGATCTTCAACCCTCCTGGATTTGATTCACTCAGACTGTCGATCTTTTGTATTCGATAAAATCATGTCTACTGAGGGTCAAGAGCAAGTGTTTACTGGTGAAGTTGTCGGGATTATTCAGCCAGGATCAGGTACGTTTTCTTCGTCATCTTCCTTTTCCTCTGCATCATCATCAACGAAACATAACGTCATTTGGGCATCGGTCTGGGCAAAGCGCAAGAATGGTTTAATAGTCTGCGTGTTTGAGAAGGTCCCATGTGATCATATGGATGTAATGCTTGATATCAAGGACTTTGCAGTGAAAGACATTGTTGGTGGAGAGGGACTGCAGTTGCAACAGACTCCCATTACATCTAATCCCGCTATATCATCCAGTGATCCTAGTGAGAAACCCATCAAAACGGTGAAATTCGCTAACGAGATTAATGACGTTAAGAGCATTAGCACTTCATTAGCTGAATTGATTGACCAGGCTAAAGCCGGTGTTTTGCATGATAAAAACGATGAGCTACTCCCGCTTCCTATCCGCATTTCCAATCATATTAACAGGATACGGTATTTTACATTAAATCATTTATCTCTCAATATTCCCTGTGCTATAACTTCCTCCATATTGGAAGGTTACTTGAAGTTGCAAATCCACTGTCTACCATATCAAGCGGGTATCTTTATTTTGGATTCCAGGACGTTGGAACTGGTCAGCTTTAACAAGTCAATATCTAAGAACATGTTTGGTTTTCACTACGCCGAATTGATCAATAAACATGTCACAAAAATCATACCGTCCTTGCCGGGTTTGCTACATTATCATAACACGATGTATCCACATTTGGATATCCATTGTCCAAAGAATATTAGTTTGGTATTAACTGAACATTACTTCCGCAAGCTCGTATGCGAATCAACAACTAAAGCGGATGACTTTTACAGTTCAGTTGGTATCGATGCTGTCCATAGGGATGGGCACATGTTAAAAATTGATATACAGCTAAGAGTTCTTAGCCCGTCTTCTATTTTACTATGGATTACACATTCTAGGGACGTCTTTTTTAAGGATTATAATTCTAACCCCTCCCAACTGAAAATGTTCAACGAGAAGGATATTACATCTATAAGTAGTGGTGCAAGTTCAACAGCTTCTTCAGAACATCCTAGCTGCAAAATCAAACTAGATGAACTGAAACACCTAAAGGCTGAATTGCAAAACCTCACTATTGAAGGCAATACCTCTGAAGCTTCTAATAACACTGGTACAAGGTCCGAATATGCTCTATCAGAATATTTCTCTAATACAATGACAGCAGAACGAGCTGCCCTGTCAACGCCAAACAGTATGGACACGGAAGCCAATAATGCTAGTAAAACGGTAACGGACAATGTTGCTGGTTGGGAGATAGCAAAAGAGTATTCACAGGATAAATACAAATTTGTCAGTGACAAAAACTTTAAGGTTGATGAGAATCTAATATTGAATACCACTTTAGCAACTGAACAAGGATCGCAAACGGAAACATCAGATGAAAATGCGGAAAATAAACTGTTTTCGTATTCGAATAATTTGGAGTTGGGTCATGAAATTGGCGCATTGAAGCATATTAAGAAATATTCGGACTTTATTGTTCTACAAAAAATGGGTGAAGGTGCATACAGTAAGGTGAATCTCTGCGTGCATAAGGAAAAGCAGTATGTCGTTGCTGTTAAATTGATTTTTAAGGAAAGGATATTGGTCGACACTTGGGTAAGAGATAGGAAACTGGGTACAATTCCTTCAGAGATTCAGATAATTTCCTCGCTTAATAAAAAACCTCATGACAATATATTACCTATATATGATTTTTTTGAGGATGACGAATACTATTACATCGAGTCACCAATTCATGGAGTCACTGGTTCTATTGACTTATTTGACTTGATTGAGCTGAAGACAAATATGACTGAATATGAGGCAAAGTTGTTATTTAAGCAGGTAGCAGCAGGATTGAAGCACCTTCATGACAATGGTATAGTCCACAGGGATATCAAAGATGAAAACGTTATAGTCGACAACAGAGGTAGGATAAAGATAATAGATTTTGGATCTGCGGCGTACGTGAAGAAAGGACCATTCGATGTTTTCGTTGGAACAATAGATTATGCCGCCCCTGAAGTTTTAGGCGGAGAGCCATACATGGGCAGACCACAAGATATTTGGGCTACAGGGGTTCTATTATACACCATCATTTACAAAGAAAATCCTTTTTACAACATCGATGAAATTCTAGATGGTGATGTCAGAATTAACCCTGCAATCAGTGTGAGTGACGACTGTGTAGCACTAATTCTGAAGATCTTGAATAGATCTTTGGCTATGAGGCCTACAATTGAGGAAATATGTGACGACAAATGGTTAGTTGTGTAATTCAGGTCTTGGTTTACCGCTTATACAATAAATGTAACCTACTGACATTGTGTTTTTTAATTAGGAAGAGGTCTGTAGAGTATATTGGTTCCTATATAAAATGCAACAACTTTATCAATCTGCAATTCAAAAATTTGTTAGTTTACTTGTATTTGTTCGTATTTAACTTTGCAATGTTGGAGTAAGCTTTTAACTACGAAATTAACAATATTGTAATGTGTGAAACCTTGTCCACGAACAACGAGCGAAAAGAAAGACGTCTGCAGAAAAAGGTAAACTAAGTTCGACTTTATAGATCGACAACTCATACCCCTGCTCATTTACAAGCACTAAAACACATAATAATACTTAACGCAATGAAGAAGGACATATCATCAATTACGAAAGGGTCAAATCGGACTTCTCCAATCACCCCTTCCATGCAAATCATACACTCATTTTTGTCTGTAAAACTCTTCTTTAACGAAGCACTTTCTGCTGGTCTAACAGCCTATATATCCACACATTTACATAGCGTGTTTTCAGTGTCACCCATGTCACAAACTATAACTAAAACTGAACCACTGACGTTGGACTCGCTTCTGCAAAGCAAGATCTTTCAAAATTCACGTCCCAAGTATACAAATTCCGTGGAGGTACAGTTACGTGAATGCCAGGATTTGTATCTGAAGGCCCAATTCTCTAACTTAGTATCGAAAATATACCAGTATAAACTTCTGGACAACAAGGGTTTTAACGATTTCTATAAGAAGGATTTGTGGAATTGGTTTCTCACTGCTATCAGTGGGTTACGCCAGCTCGAAGAATTATCACCGGAAGTTCAGAAACAAGTCAAACATGAACTAAGCCGTACTACAGGTGGTATATCTAATGCATGCAAGAACGTCCGACTACTTGTTAAAGAAAAGTTGTTGCTAAGTTACTTCAGAGCTGCTATTCATTACGGAAGCCTTGAAGTAAATGAACACTCCCAATTCTTCACAGACGTAAGTTCCTCCATGGTAGGCGAAATTGGAAAACTTGTCCTAGAAGTTTGCAGTGAGGGAGAAATTAAGTTACTAGCCAAAATGGTTGAAATGTATTTGTTGGACCTACAGGTCCGTTGTCAGCACCGGATTCTTGACAAATCCTTGTACAGCCAGCTTTGTCGAAAAGTCCCGCTGTTGAGTGACAAGCTATCAGGAAAAACAACAGATTCACAGGGTAGAACGTCGACCCATCAAGATATTATCTTACTGAAACTAGTGCCCAGAAAGAAATCGCCTGTCGTCAAGACGATTACTAAACCTGTCTCACCTTCTCCCCGGATTGAAACAACCGAACAACTTCCCCAGCCAGGCCAAGCCGAAGGAAGCATAATAGGTAAACCGGGGGAATATCTGCGTTCTAGCTCATCTAAGCGCTCATTTTTCAGGTTTTTCCCATCTTGGCTGAGTGATTTCAGCGATGCCAGATTTGTGGCTATTTGCATCGTTCTATCTGTTATCCTGAGGAAGATAAGATGGGTCAACACCCTGTCAAAATATGGTGTCCTGCGTATCAAGGACTACTTGGACTTTATATTTAAGGGTTGAACTACCCAACGCCATGCACCACCCACTCATACGGTATATATACATATATTATAAAGCGATGACTTTAGCTGGCGCTTAATATAATCACTCTAAACGATAAATATAACCCGGATACGACATGTCCGGGTAATGGACTGTGTGGCAAATAGTCCGGTTCATCCGAGGTCCCCAATCCACCACTTCGCGTAGTCCGTTGAAATAGACCAACAAATCAAACCCCCTACAACAGTTGTGAAATACAATTCCAGAACCTGCTAACATAAAAGCATTGTGAATCACTGCAGCAGTTCAACTAGATATAAAGGAGAGGGCCATTATCCACGTTACAGGAGGTGCTTTATTTTTAGGAACATTCAGTTTATTAGAAAGAGGCAGTTAAACAAAAGATTGATCTTATCTTTAGTGCTTCTAAACGGCTTTGATAGTTGCTCCTATTAAATATTACAAGAATTATTTAGTCAGAGGGTTTAAAGTTACACATTGAGCATAGAATACGTTGAACTCAACCCAAAATGACTGAACGAAGTGAAGATTTATACCCATTAGCTTTACTAATGGATGAATTGAAGCATGATGATATTGCGAATCGAGTGGAGGCAATGAAGAAACTAGATACAATTGCATTGGCGTTGGGTCAGCAGAGAACTCGAGATGAGCTTATTCCTTTTTTGACCGAGGTGGCTCAGGACGACGAGGACGAAGTTTTTGCCTTTCTTGCTCAGCAGTTGGGAAAATTTGTACCTTTTATTGGCGGTAGTAACTATGCTACATTGTTGCTCCCTGCGCTTGAGATTTTGGCATCTACTGAGGAGACACTGGTCCGTGACAAGGCAGTTGATTCGTTAAACAACATTGCCCAGGAGTTGTCCCAGGAGCAGTTGTTTCACGATTTTATTCCGTTAATTGAGAACTTGGCTACGAACGAATGGTTTTCTTCTAAAGTATCTGCGTGCGGGTTATTTAAGGCCGTAATTGTCCGTGTTAAGGATGATAAGTTTAGAAAGGAATTACTTGCACTGCTTCTGCAGTTAGCGCAGGATGACACCCCAATGGTCAGGAGAGCAGCCGGAAGGAATCTACCAACTTTGATCGACCTTTTGACGCAAAATATAGACTTATCTACAAATGAGGATTGGGATTACATATCTAATATGTTCCAGAGGTTGATGGCGGACAATCAGGATTCAGTAAAGTTCCTCGCTGTAGAGGTATTAATTTCTATTCTTAAGTTTTTTAATAAAAAGAACGATGCTACGCATACAAAGGGTCTGTTGCATTCGGCTATACAGCTAATCGGAGACGAAGCTTGGAGAGTTCGGTACATGGCCGCGGACAAGTTTGAAGAATTGGCTTCCCAGTTTACAGCTGATCCTTCTTATATTGAGGCGTTGGTACAGCCATTCTTGAACCTATGTGAAGATAATGAAAGTGACGTCAGAAAGGCTGTTGCTAAACAAATACCAGGATTTGCAAAATTGTTGGAAGATCCTCAGGTTGTATTGAAGAAAATCCTCCCGGTTGTGCAGACGTTATGCATTGACGAAAGTGAAACAGTTCGGACTTCCTTGGCATCAGAAGTTACTGGCTTGGCTCCATTATTGAGCAAACAGGAAGTTATTGATAATCTACTCCCAATCTTGTTGAATATGCTGAAGGATGATTTCCCGGAGGTCCGCTTAAACGTGATCGCCAAACTAAAGATTATTAATGAAGTCACTGGAATTGATTTCTTGTCGGAAAATTTGTTACCGGCAATTACTGAATTGGCTAAGGATGACAATTGGAGGGTTAGACTAGCCATCATAGAGTATATCCCATTACTAGCAGAGCAACTAGGTGTTGAATTTTTTGATCGACAGCTAACTGACTTATGCCTTTCTTGGCTATGGGATACTGTATACTCGATCAGACATGCTGCAGTCATCAATTTGAAAAAACTAACAGAAATATTTGGGTCTGACTGGTCTGAAGAGCAAATCATCTCATGCTTATTGAAATCTGATACACATATCTTAGAAAATTTTGTGTACCGGATTACACTACTTTCCGCATTAACAGAACTGGTGCCAGTTGTTTCACCGCAAGTTATAACCGATAAAATTTTACCCTTTATCAATCATCTAGCCAATGACAATGTTCCAAATATAAGATTCAACGCCGCTAAATCGTACGCCGTTATCGCTGAGGCATTGGATGAAAAATATGCTAGTCTTATTAAAGACACTGTAATTGTAGCTCTGGAAAAATTATGTCAAGATAACGATGTTGATGTCAGGTATTTTGCAAGCCAGAGTTTGGAAAAATGTAAATCCATTCCAGGTTAGAGAATTCCTTAATGAAATAGTACAAAGCATGGTTATCCGATAGAATAATAGGTAAAAATGCTTTTTATGTTTTATATAATATGTACAGAACATGAATCAAGTAATATTACAAAATTAACTTTTAATTCCAGTATCATTTTCTATACTGGTAGATGGGTTTAACCTTCTGTTTCATTTTGCAGTTCCTGTAAGTGCAGTAGCAGCTTCGAATGGTCACCACGACTAAGTATTTCATTCACGTCCAATTTGCTGGAATTAACAAGCTTTCTATCGACGTTATCGCAGATAGTGTTTGCAAGGCATATGTCGCATCGCCTTCCTCGTGCTGAGCAAATCACTTGACCAAAACCAACTAATACCGGATTAAATTCGTACCAAAGATCACGAGGCAGCCAGGACTCAAGCGCTTTACGGGTATGTTCTGGTGTTTTACACTTTTTAGAGTCTACCCAGCGCCACATCTTAGATAAACGGTCAACATGTACATCCACTCCAATTCCCGCAACTATTCCCCATGACTTTTGCAGTGCTAAGTATCCCATTTTAGGTCCTACTCCGGGTAAAGAACAAAATCCCTCTATCGAAGTGGGCACGTCTCCCCCAAAGTTGTTCAGCAGGAGTTGTGCAGCTTCCTTAATATACCTTGACTTTTTTCTATGAAATCCTACTGGGTGGATTAAAGTCTCCAATACACTTTGCTCAATGTTAAGTAGTACATCAAGCGTGACTCCTTCTGTACTTTTCATAGTTTCTATTGAGTACTTCATCAAATTGTACAAGGCTTTCGCATTCATCTCATCTTTAGTTTGGGAAGACATCATCAGAGACACCAAAAGCTGTAACCGATATATTTGCGGTCGTATATCATACTTTTCAATACCGAATTTCGCACTAATATTAATTGGCATCATCGCACATCCTACAGTATCTACTGGTGTTACTATTTTGCTTCGCATCAGTCGAACTTTTGAATATATAGATACAAAGTTCTTCGGGAAAGCATCACAATTCTTTGTGGTAAAATTATCAGATATACCATCAAATGTTCGGTTGTCTATATAATCAAAGAACTCCTTAGATTTCATTCCACGGACTTTATCGAAGTCAACTTGCTCATCACTTGTAAAACTCTCTAAATCCTTTAACGTTGCTTCTTCCTCCTTTTTGAAGTACTTAGAAACAGAATTTATTTCAACCTCTACTCTTAGCCGTTTCAGCCTTCTAACATCCACCATTTAGCTATAGTTTAATCCACCTGGAACGGTTCTAATTGTATTTAACTCGATTATTGTGTAAATGTTTAAATGACATGGCCGCAGCCCGCGCATTTTAGAACAATTTAAATCATGTAGTAAGTAATCCGGTCAATGCTGACAATGCGCACATTTGAGGCACATTCACATAATAAGCTAAGTAAAATACTGTTCTATAGAGCATTATTTTAGCTTAATAATTCACGATCGCGTCTGGACTTCTCTGTATTTGCATTTTGCTTAGTTCTCAAGTCCGGCCAGTTCATCTCATCTCATGCAGCTATAATTGTAAAACATAAAACTATGAACTTTTATATGTTAGAAAGAAATGACTATTTCTAAGAATAAGAATTACCGTGATCTTCGCAGACCCCCAAGCTGGTACGTATGAACTAATGTAACGATGTCTGTTCAACTTAAAGAGTTTTGTCCTATTATTACATATGTCCATAATTTGATATTACAGTATATTAGGCATATAAGGCGAGGCAATATATTAATGAACTGCTTGAAAGATCACTTAAAATACAATACACCCGTTATGTGGTTGTATTACTTATTAAGATTGCAATTATTTGGATAATTCATAATAGAGAAGATTATGTACGCTTCTTATTTGTAGCTAAGCCTCCCCAACTATTGAACAAAGGATCGAGAAATAAGGATAATGAGATATCCTATGAGACAAGAAATATGATTAGTTGTGTTTTCTGCAGCGTTTTGCATGACATGACAGAACTTTATAGTTAGCTTCAACTGCATCGGATGCCTATGAAACATTTGCAGCTAACATGACAAAGCGTTAATTGCCAAAGATAGTACTCTTTAATCTTGTAACTGAGGAATAGATATGTTTGATATTCACCAATGAGACATAGAGAGACAGAACTGATTACTATGGAAATAAACATTCTTTTTATCTGGAATACGAGAAATTTAAGCTTGTGCAATCCGGTACGAAGATCAACAGTTCAGGTAAAATCAAGAAACTACAGCCGCAATACGGGACTATTCAAGTATACCGGTCTAAGTTTCAAGGTTATTATGCGTTAAAGGCAGTTGGAACACGCCGCTGCGAGAGCTAATTTGACCCACTAAACAAACACATTGGATTACCATATTCTATTTGGCATAATTTCAGATATTATGAATGAAATATCAGCATGCCTTTCTAACGGAAATATTTGACCGTATTTCCAATTTCCTGAGAAGTTTCAAATATCATCGAATTAAGACAGACAGCTGTGTCACGGGCAGCTGAGTCCATATTTGAAAAAACTTTGTGTTTGACACATAGTTATGACAACTACTAACCCCCTCATGTATCATTTTGGATTTTCATTTAAACAGAGGTATTCCTGCAAGAATTCCATAGCCAGATGATCACTGAAGTTTCCAGTGATAACAGAACTCCTGGTTCAAACCAGCGGGTGCCGTATCTACGACAACTACAGCAATATAATATTCCGTCAACGGTTACCGCAAATACCACTCAGGGTAGTAGTCGTGATGCACGCGCTAGATTAGAGTATATGAAATCTTTTATGGATGACCATATGTTTTTCATTGAGTCATATGATGATAATTCTGGCTCTAGTGGGATGGCTGGCCAGGCCCACTTGATGCAATCCGGGGCAACGTTTTTATCTACGAGGAGTTCACAATCTGTGTTCAATCCTTCGTGTTGTAACATATATTCACTACAGCAGCCGTATCACCACTTAGCCCAAGATGACTATGCTCCTCTTCCAGGGACCACTATTTATGGTCGACAAAGGTACCTACAAAGGCCATACGTGACTCAGAAGCAGTTTCCGCAAAGGCAGCATAATCAAGAAAAAATGTACCTGGCTAGTCAGAAGGGTGGTAATCAGCGTTTTGGAAGACGCGGGTGGTAAAGCAGGTCTTTAACTTTTGATATTAGCTTAAAATACCTTATTTTTTGTCTTTTCGGCTATTTTTAAGGATATTGGTGTGCTTCACTGACGCACGCCAATTACAAAAATCCAATACTGAGAAAGTATCATAACATTGGGCATGAAACCAGGTATAGCAATTACTGGCTAGTGCTCTGATTTATTTTTATTTGGACAGCAATAGTTTTGTCTTTCCTTCAATTCACTTATGTAGGAACTCTTTTTACATGACAATTGGCCATTGTGACAACCGTTAGTTAACCAATACCGTTAGAGTGGGTAATACGATCCTACTAACATAATAAATTGCGCTTCCAAGTTTCCATGGATTTTGTTTAATATTTTCAGAAGTTCAGAGTAAGCGTTCAGCATCATATATAAAGTATATTTTATATATGTTCTTTAATTAAAACTTTTATTATTGCCAAAGGAAATCTCCACGAGGCTACATATTCATATTGTAATATTTTTGTGACCATTGTAGGTCTAGACGTTAAGTGATATATCAAGCACTAAACAATCGTTTATAACACAATTACTAGGAATATGAGGATCGCAGATAAGACTAATATCACAACGCATGGGCCGTGTTCTGCGGCTGACTTTTGGTATATGTCAAGCTTTCGTTTTACCACACCAAGATTTCGACTAGTAGTGCCTAGTAGATGATCCAAATCCTGTAGTATCCCTCTGTTTTGATCATCAACTTCTTGATGTATATCCATTGAGATCCTATGATTGCGTTGAACAGAACGAGATAAATGCTCCAAGTGCGTATCTTGTTCCATTAGCTGCTGCTGTTGATTGATAAAAAGGTCTTGATTAGAGAGCGACGGAGAAATATCTGCTTCTGAAACGTTTTGTGTCTCTAAGTTAAGAAGCTTCGCTCTGTCATCACTTTCATCCTCTGGATTGTCCGTGTACCGTGTAAAGCTCTGATACTGGTCCTGTTCTTGCTGCTGCTGCTCAAGTAAGTCTTGCACAGGATTATCATGAAACCTCACACGCTTCTGTTCTTGTTGCGGCAGCGGAGTTCTTAGTGTTTCTTTGGGCCTGCCATTAAACATATATAATTCCTTATCGATAAACTCATCAGGAAATTCCTGAACACACTCATTATACTTCAATACCAGTTGGTTTATATCGCCATAGCTTTCAATATCAGTTTGATTATCAACTAGCTGTAGCAGCTCAAGTACTTTGTTTAAGTGTTTCTTAATCAATACGTTGTCACTTTTGGAAGGTTGCATACGAAGTACATCAACCAGCCTGGTGCGCTCCTCAACAAGGTTGGCTAGCTTATCAATCTCATAAGATAACTCAAGCACACGGGACATAGCTCCTAGTACCTTGCTTCTTTTTGTTTCCTATGCCATCAAATTGCACTTCTAGGGAGTTAGTCATATTTTTTGAATAAATAATAATAACCTTCTTGATGTTAACATCAAAATATCAACGAACTATGAAGACATACAACTTGATAATTCTAGTATACACTTAATGCTAATTTTGATTGCGCTAGCCGCTTATATATTTCCTGCCTTTTTAGTGTGCTCTTTTAACGACTTCTTAAAGGCCTGAGAACGCTTTGTTACTCTACCGGTATGGGATCTCTTCTTCTTCCTACCCAATTTTGGTGTAGAATCACCTTTGGTAGCTCTCAAACCCTCAATGGTCAACTTATTGGTAACAGTTGCACGATCAGCTTTACCTAGGATCTTTTTAGCCAACCCAATTTTGGTCTTTTGTTTGTTTGTAAAGTTGCCAAAAGGAGCCTTACGTGGTTGTTGGTCCTTTTTCACGTTCCTACATCTAGTAACGCGCAACTTCCTGCCCTTCCCAGTAGTCATTTTCTTATCATTTAGAAGCAGCGCCTTATTGATTGAAGATATGTCGACAAATTGGACGTATGCAAAACCTTTACCAACGTTAGTCTTTGAATCTCTTACAATACGGACATATTCAATCTTACCGCAAGACTCAAAAAACCTCCATAGAGCCTCTTCAGTTTCGTCAAAATCTAGATTACCTACGAAAACAGATCTCTTGTTGTCATGGGGAGCTGGATGTGCAACAGAATCAAATCTCAAGTGATGTTCATGGAAAACGGTACCATTCAGCTTCTTGCAGACAACTGAAGTTGGTTTCTTCTCAGCATAGACGACATATGCATTCACAGAGTCTCTTGACTTGTGCAATTTCTGCTGAACAAAGGCAACCTTCCTAGGTAGTGCTTCTCCAAAAGCAATCGATCTGAATCTGATACTCTCAACCTTGTATTTCGTTGTGACTTTGTCCCCTGACTCTTCGGTTTCATCCCCAGCAGAAAAAACCGAAACCAACTTCTTGAAGTCCTTGTATATCTTCTTTGAGGTAACTACCTCGTGAGGAACATTTCCCACAAAAACTGTTCTAGCAGCCTTTTCCAGCTCGGCCTCCTTCAGATCGACAGGCACGGTAGCTGTAGTCCTAGTTTCAGTCTTTTCTGGCCCATGTTCACTATCGCTTTCACTGCTGCTAACGTTGTCACTGTTAATCTCCTCTTTTTTCTCCTCTTCTCCACCAAGAAGCTGGGAATAGTACTCTTCTTCCAATCTATCATCTTCTTCTCTGTTCTTACGAGCCTTCTTTTTCACAGGTTGTTGTACCTCCACCTCTTCTTTTTCTTCCTCCTCCTCTATTTCTTGCCCATCCTCATCATCCTCATCATCCTCATCATCCTCATCATCTTTCTCATGCTTCACCGCCTCCTCTTTTTTAGGCTCAAGAACTGTCCGTTCCTTTGCCTTTAGTTCCGATACATCAACAGGTCCGCTCGATGTTTGAAACAAATTTGTGATGCTTGATTCCAGTTTCTTACTTCGAATCGATGCAAATAATGCTCCTAGTGCTGACATAACGCTTATTTAGTCTATTACTAACTTTAACCGCTTCTGAATGGCACTGTTCAATGAGCTGAGATGAGGGGACCTTCGTAAATTTTTCAATCAAGAAAAAGAAACGATTACAAATTGTTGATGAACAGCCCCTTCGTGAACCATGATATGAAATTAGCCCTTCAAAAGACACAATAGTCAAGTTATAAGGTTTGACTATAGTAAGAGAATAAAGAACATCATTTTTATACCAACGCCATAATAGAAGGTCTACTTATTACTGTTTTAAGATTTTACCATCAAGTATAGCTTTCAGAGAGATTATTTTGTATTTATCATATAAATCTCAATAAATTTTATAAGAAGGCAATAGGGTATTCAATATTGGGCCCATCTACAGCTAGGTACAAGAGGATTATTAGCAAAATTTAGTAGAGGGCAATAAAATCAACACCAGATGGGTACTCACTCAAATACAAAGATTGTAGTATCAGATAATAAAGATCTTTTAAAGGATTTGGATAAATTTAAATTAGGGTTGCCTGAAATAGATAAGAGTCGACAGCAAGGCGGTTCGAATATTTTAACAGAGGCTAATTTAGCAATTGCCCAGAAACGTGAGGAGACTAAGGAGATAGTTAAACTAGAGGTGGTGGCTTCTAATAAGAAAGGAACTGAAATAAGCTCCGAGGACGATAAATCTAGTGTGCTTTCCAAAGTGACGTCTCCAGAAGGGGGAATTGAAGTTTCAGAGCTATACGTATCTTCAGACGCGGAAACTGAGAAGATGGCCGTTGAACAGGAAGATCTGAATGTTATGAAACTTGGTAGTTTTGCAGAGGAGGTTAAGACCGAGATAGACACGGGGAATGAGACGGACAAACTAATTGATGAACCAAGGTACAACACTACGAAAAAGAGGCATTTGGATGAGGAGCAGAAGCTACCGATCCAAGATAGTGAAGAATCTCATAGTGATGAGCAGAAGTTTAAAAAGCCTAGGCTACCTGTGTCAAGTGCCCAGGTCCAGGAGGAAGTAGAGCCTGAAGATAATGAAGATGAGGAAGAGGAGGAAGAAGAGACAGAGGAGGAGGCTAGTGTGAAGAGCGCCAGTGTTACTCGTAGGGAGGTCAAGAAAGCATCCGAAGGGGAAGAGGAAGGATCATCTTCACCAGCGGACATTGAGAAACTAAGACAGGATGCCATGAAGGATATCATAGAGATTGAATATGATTTTGCCGAGCTGCGTCAAAGATTATACGAGAATGAATTGGCCAAATTGCAAACGGAGTTACAGATGTGTCTGGATGGTTCTCATCCCTCATTACAGTCATATTACCAGATGATAGACTCTGTTCGAGATAGTAAACTAAAAAAAGCGTACCAGAGGCAGAAATACGAGCTAGATTGCATCGATATAGAGACGCGTGCCACACGTACATTTATCCATCAGAATTTCTACCGCCAAGTTTCCGATATAAAACATCGCTTACTCAACGAGACTACACAGAAGTGGTATGACATTAATAAAGAGCGACGTGAAATGGACGTCTTGGTATCAGAGGTCAGTTATCACGTGCCTGTCAAGGTCGCAAATAAGACATTGAGTTGCATAACAGGCTATGCGGCGCCTTCGCAGCTCAGACGCCCGGGCGACCCAATCCCAGAAGACATGGCATGCGAGGGCATCAATTTCAAATATAAGAACAACCCCGTAGATAAACTGGAGGTGATTGTGGACCGAATGCGGTTCAACAACAAATTAAGTGACCTAGAAGGATTAAAGCAGTACTTTGGAGGCTTTCCTGGAGCCCCGTCTCTCAGCGGCTTGAAAGACTCGGAAATTTTCGAGGACTTCCAGAACCTACAGCAACAGGAGCAGCAGTAGTACCCACATATACACATATATAAATCATCGCAACGCTCTGTTGCAAAACCGCTAATGGAAACCTTATTATCGTTTAAAATATACAAAGGTATGTAGCATGTTATTGAGGAAAGCTATCCCACGGACCAGCATCTTATCTCAATGGGATGAAACGAGAAGCAGTGGCACCAGCTCTACCGTGTCTAACTGGGGTATAGGTGATAGAGAACTCACCCAAGTAGTGGCCGACCATCTCTGGTTTAATTTCAACTTGGTTGAAAACCTTTCCGTTGTATACACCAACGACGGAACCAATCATTTCTGGGACGATGATCATGTTTCTCAAATGGGTTCTGACAACAGCCGGCTTTTCTCTTGGAGCAGCAGCTAACTTAGCAGCTCTTAGCTTCTTCATCAAACCAGCTGGCTTGGAGGACATACCGTGAGCAAATCTCCTTCTAACTCTAGCTGGAGCCAACTTAACGAATTCTTCGGTTGGCATCTCCAACAACTTTTCCAAACCAACACCCTTGTAAGAAAAGGTGTTGAAGGTTCTCTTTCTTTGAGTGGTAGCTCCAGACATCGTTATCTTATTTGGCTTATGTGTATCAGTGATTCTCCGTACTAGTGCTAACGCTAAATAATACGGCTGTTTTCAAATTACCATAAGGTTGAGGGGAAGATTCGGTGAAGGTTGTCTAGGTTTGCTAGGCAGGGTATGGCAGGTCTAGGCGGAGCCGCGCCACATAGCGAGCCGAATGCTAAACGGAAACTGAATGGGGGCAGACAGAGGACAGCCTATCGTTCTGCCTAGCTCTGCCTAACTCCGCCTAACCCTGCCTAACCCTACCAAACTCCTGAAAAAAGTGAACACCACTCAGTTGTGACTGTGGTAAACCCATACATATAACAAAAATCACTACGTGGCTTTCTGAGTGGCTCGAGCCCTTTTATTTTTTCTTTATTTGTCCAGAAATCGTTTGTCCGGAATTGCCCCCGCGGTATCTCGAGGTCGGGAATCTTCGTTACTAGAGAAGATTAACTACAAAGACGCTACTATTAAGCAGCCCTTTCACCCCACACCAGAATCCTACGATAAGAATGAAGTACTTGGCCGCTTACTTGTTGCTAAACGCTGCTGGAAATACCCCAAACGCTGAGAACGTTAAGGCTGTTTTGGAGAGCGTTGGAATTGAGGTCGATGATGAAAGTGTTAACACCGTCTTGACTGCCTTGGAAGGTAAGTCCGTTGAAGAATTGATCGGTCAAGGTATTGAGAAGTTGGCTTCTGTTCCAACTGGTGGCGCTGGTGCTGCTGCCGGTGCTGCTTCTGGTGCTGCCGCTACTGAAGAAGCTACTGAAGAAGCTGCTGAAGAGTCCGCCGAGGAGTCTGACGACGAAATGGGCTTCGGTTTGTTCGACTAAGTAGTATAGAACAGCTAAATACATTATCCCAAGTTTAGTTCGAATTGGTTAAATACAAGGGCTCTTTAGGTCATGTGATAGCATCGGACATCTATTTTGGTTGTATTAATAATACTAAGGAAATAGTGCACCCATACTTAACGCTTATTCTTACGTTTCCAGATCTTCGAGAACCCGCTGACGTCTTTATGTAACTCACTGTGGCTTTTAATTTGTAATCGCTTAGTATTTTTTTTCATGTATAAAAAATTGATGGCCTTTTTGAAACTCTATTTCCTCATCTCCAGTCTTATCGAAAGTAAAAAGGTTCGCAATGGGATATCTACCATCTGATTCTTTTGCCACGAAAGCTATCCATGCGGGTGCACACAGTGATGAACATGGTTCTGTGATTGAGCCTATTTCTTTGTCTACAACTTTCAGACAGTCCTCTCCTGCTGTACCAATTGGTGAATACGAGTACTCCAGATCACAAAATCCCAACAGGAAGAATTTGGAAGATGCTATTGCTGCTCTAGAAAACGCCAAGTACGGTTTGGCGTTTTCTTCTGGTTCTGCCACTACTGCAGTTATCTTGCAGTCCTTGCCTCAAGGTTCTCACGTGGTCTCCATTGGCGATGTCTACGGCGGTACGCATAGATACTTCACAGCTGTTGCCAACACCCACGGTGTTGAAACCACTTTCACTAATAACCTTGTTGAGGACCTTCCAAATTTAATCAAGGAAAATACTAAATTGGTTTGGATCGAGTCTCCTACCAACCCAACCTTGAAGGTTACTGATATTGAATATGTCACTAAAATTGCTAAAGGTGTCACCAAGGACATTGTTGTCGTCGTCGATAACACATTTTTATCCCCATACCTGTCTAACCCTCTAAATTTTGGCGCTGACATTGTTATCCATTCAGCAACCAAATACATTAACGGCCATTCCGATGTCGTTATGGGTGTATTAGCCACCAATAACGACGCACTTTACGAAAGATTGAAGTATTTGCAAAATGCTGTCGGAGCTATTCCATCACCATTTGACTGTTGGATGACGCACAGAGGGTTGAAGACCTTACATTTGCGTTCAAAACAGTCTAGTATTACTGCTCAAAAGATTGCTGAGTTCTTAGCTCAATCCGAAGATGTTATTTTGGTCAACTACCCAGGATTGCCAACCCACGAAAATTATGAGGTTGTTAAGAAACAGCACCGTGGCGGTATGGGAGGCGGTATGATTTCATTCCGTGTCAAAGGTGGTGCTGTCAGTGCTGCTAAATTCTCTAGTTCCACTAGGTTATTCGCATTGGCTGAGTCTCTTGGAGGTGTTGAGTCTCTATTGGAAGTTCCAGCTGTTATGACCCATGGTGGTATTCCAAAGGAACAAAGAGAACAATCTGGTGTTTTTGATGACTTAATTAGACTTTCTGTTGGTATTGAAGACACTGATGACCTTTTGGAAGACATCAAGCAAGCATTGTTAGCCTCCAAACAGTAATATTTAACTTTAAACCAAATGATATAACATTATAATTAAAAGATACATAACATAGCGGACCTTAGAGTGGGGCGATTGTAAAATGCTAATCCTCTTTTTATGAAGTTTATATAAAAAAAATTTGGAACAACCTTCCTTTCGCCCCTATGTTCTCGATTGCCTAAGAAAATCCATAGGCTTAAGATTCGATGTATTGGTTCCCCCTCTTGGTAGTTACACTTACTGCAGCTAATCAAGTATTGTTGAAACCACAGGACGAGGATTCATTCCCCACCAGTAGGACTATACAGGACGATATTATTTGTGAGGGCGACAGCTGCTATCCAATCGATTTCCAGCCCAAAGAAGAGTGGCAAGAAGTTAAGGAGCTACAGCGTATTCCAGGTGGACTAGAAGTTCGTATAAACTTGAAAACGGGCGAGAAAGAAGCGAGGTTGTTGAATTCAGAGATGTCTTCAGAATCATATGATAATCAGGCGGCGGGTTTGCAAATGGTTGACGATTCATCTGAGTACGAGTTCTCCACCCAATTTCAGCACATAAGGGAGTCGCTGCTACCTACAGCACCTAATTATAAGGAGATAGAGGACCAGCTAGAAGATTTGGTGGAATTTGCTTCTGACTACCGGTTTGGCCTTAAATGCGTTAATCATGAGTTCTTTTTGCTACGTTCCATCGTTTTAAACCGTGCTTTGCCAACTGAGGTGAAGGAAACTGCAGTAAGGTTTCTTACAGCTGCCTTAAGGAACAATATACCTGCTATTGAAGTCGTGAACACTAGAGACCCTAGTTTTGCGCATTCATTGCTGAACGAGGCTGCGCATTATAGCGAGGAAAATGGCAGCAAAGAGAATGTTTTGATTAGAAGGTACTTGTCTATTGTGGAAGTTTTAACTAATAATGAGTCTTCCTTGATTGTGAGCGAAGACGCCTTGATGAAAATCTACAACGTTGATGATGAAGCTGTAAGAATAAAGGTTTTGCTGCTCGTTTCACGGTTCCACCTTCTAGAAGAGTCTAATCCTGTGGCATACAAAGCGTATCTAGAATCGCCGAACGCCGAAGAGTGGATGAAGAGAATTGCTACGTTTATTCCTATGCCAGCTCTTGACGAGTTTCAGGTTCGTGAACTTTTCAAGGGGTTGTATCACTACAAGAAGGGAATAGGTCGTCCAGTCAAACTAGGCAGCAATTTTATTAACTGGCTTGCTGACCAATGCGACGAAAGAAAGGAACAAGTCGCTAACAATATAGAAGAGAGGGACCCTGATAAGCGCGAGTTCGACAAGTTGTTGATTATCAGCAGGCATTTGGTATTTGGAAACCCAATGGCACATCGAATGAAAAACTTTGACCACGATGAATTATAGTGATAGCTAATCCATGTTGCCGTTATATTAAATTGTCAATAATATGTATAGTACAGTATAAACTAAATACACTCAAATGAACATTCCAAACAAGTGAAACTACTCGCTTGAGATTTCATCTAAGAATGTAGCGTCATTTTCCAACCTTTTATTGAATTTATCCCACCAATTTTCAAACTTTTTAATTGGAACACTATTGCTAGAGTCCACAAATCCTGTCAAGTAATTGTATGCATGTTGGACAATTTTACTTGCCAATTGCTGAGTCAAGGAAGGATAAGCCCGAGCCAGCTCACCGGGAGTAGATATTGAGCCTGTGGCACTTTTTCTAACAACCAAAGCGTTATTATTAACAGTTTGACTTTGTTCAGCCTTCCATTGTGCGAGTTTTGCCAGAGCCATTTCACGCGGTTCAATAGATATCCCTATTATCAATTCAGATATATTATGTGGTGAAGCTGCGACCCCCTCCTCATTATCCATATCAATTTCACCTAAACCTTCACTAGTTGTGGAGCGATTGTTAAGACTTGGATTCGGCAGTTTAACCTTAAATATTGCACTCGGTTTCTCTGCCCCTAGTTGTCCAAATAACTTGAATTCCTCATCCGGGCTCAGTTTAAAGTATACAGTAGCCAAATATTCAGGAGGAAAAGTTACTCCAGGTAAAATGAATAAAGAAATATGAGAGTAACTTTTGGCCTTTGTTTCAGAAAGCAAGATGGTGTGTTGTAGTCCATTTGTATTGGGGACTTCAGTTGATGGTTGCAAAGGATTTCCAGAAGCAATAGCAGCGAACATTACTTTATTTTATAGAGGCCCAACAGAATCCTAGCTATTATTTAGTCGGTTCCTTGACTAGCAAGATCTCCCTGAGTACATATATTAAGTTCTTATAGTGATTGAAGATGTAATCGAACACTATTATGCTAATCTAGATTATTCGGCGATTTCCATGAAAATCTACACCACGTGACATATTGTATTAACTATTACAGACTTATAGAGAATACAGGTTGTTTACAATTCCATATGCAAGGCATCTAATATTCTGCATTTGGATTCTTCAATACCTAGCAAAGAGGCCAATGCTGGGAGTTTTAGCCCGGGGCATGAAGCTGCCAGAGCGAATCTCAAACATTCAAATATCATTTTTTTAGGTATTTTATCTTGTTTGGCTATTTCATTTATTAAATTGTTCATGTTATCGTCTGTTAGCCGGCATTGGAATTTGGATAATACAGCATCAACATCTTGCTTGTTATAGTTGGCTTTGAATTCATCAAAATGTTTGTTATTCGCGTAGTTCGGTTTTGTGAAAAGGTATTGAAACTGTGTTTCAGCATCATAAATAGTTGTTAGGTTTGGCCCAATTACTTTTACAATGTTTTCAACTTTTGATGGAGATAGTTCGGGATACTTATTTCTTAGTTTGATGTACAGATTTAACGAAAGCTCTTTGAGTTGATCTGCATCCTTAAGTCTTGAAGTCATATAATGTTTGTTGAAAAAGAGCAGCTTACTGTCATCAACTTTGGCATTACCTTTGGCGAGGTAGTTCAGGCTGAACAAAGTTTCTAATTCGGATAGTGTAAAACATTCGCGCTGTGCCTCTGCTAATTCTCGAGGTGCTGACCAGCCGAACAGTACACAGAAGTTAACCAATGCCTCGGGAAGAAACCCTTTTTCTCTCAGCGAGTCTATATTAGTATCACGGTTCCTTTTGCTGAGTTTCTTATCACCTGTTGTAGTTAACAGGGGAATGTGAACAAATTGTGGAGGTTGCCAACCAAATGCTTTATACAAGGCAATATGCTTTGGGGTAGAAAGCATCCATTCTTCGCCCCTAACCACATGTGTAATCTTCATTAGGTGGTCGTCAACCACATTTGCAAAGTGATAAGTAGGAAGATTATCTGACTTTACTAGAATTATGTCATCGTACCTTATATCGCTTAGGTTGACTTGTGGTTGTAGGTTTAATTCACCATGAAGTAAATCATGAAATGTATCATATACTTTGGGAGACCGAAATCTAATAGTGTAGGGTATTTTCCTATTCAACAGTTCTTGCTCTTCTTCAGCACTTAGCTTTGCACACTTTCGATCATAAGTAACTGTTGTCGGAGGTATTAGTGCCATAGCAGATTCCTTCAAGCTATTTAGCCTTTCCTTTGTGCAAAAACATCGATACGCATGTCCAGATTTTATTAAAAGCTCAGAGTATTTTGCGTAAATTCCAGTTCGCTCACTTTGGCGATACGGACCATATACCTCATTAACACCTGGTCCTTCGTCATATTTTATACCTGCCCATCGTAAGGTGTTGTATATATTCTCTTCAGCACCTGGTACCAGTCTCTTTCTGTCGGTGTCCTCTAGGCGTAAGAGAAACTGCCCACCAGTATTCTTGGCTAACAGATAGTTGTATAATGCAGTTCTTAGAGATCCTAAATGCAGAAATCCCGTAGGGGATGGGGCGAATCTAGTTCTTGCAGGTGTTTTCGGATGAACATCTTTTGCGGATTTTCGAGTAGAAGGAAGATTCTTCAGACTAGATAAAACCTTCTTGGGGGTCACCAGACTAGACGCTGGTCTGGTTAAAGTGAGGAGAACCATTTCTGATGCTTAATTTGGCTTCATAGAATGCCGATGACTTTAAGCTTCAATTGTATAGAGTTGAAAAAATAATATCTAGTCCCGCGGATGACATCAGAAAAGAGACATTAATATTAACAGTTTTAACTAAACTAATAGCTGCTCATTTAACTATAGTTGGTATCTAGTCAGTTCACCAAAGTGAATCCGTTCACTATCTAAACTTGGATCCGGTATCCAAGATCCAGCAAAAACGCAATGTATTCTCATCTTTTCATGATATTGTAAGCGTGTTAAGAGCTTCGGAGTGATGAGAAAATATTGTGAAGTACTTCCTGAGCACGCATTTTCCACCATAGCTTTATGAACAATCCTTTCATTTCGGGCATCCATACCTTGATTAATTTCATCGACGACTCTAAATGGAGCATTAGTGAAATCTTGTAATGCAATCATGTATAAAACAGTCGATACGGCTCTTTCACCACCAGATTGTGTATGAGAATCTAGTTGCTTTAATTCAGCAACATCTCTAAACTTGACCTTGATTTCAATTTTCCATTCAGAATACAAATTGGGCTTTACAAGGCAGACTTCGCCAGCGCTGCCGACGTTGCTAAACAGAGCTCTGAAACGTTGAGAGATTTTCTGTACAGTTTCGTCTAGTTTTGGCTCCAGTTCACTTGCTAAGGATTTTATCCCTATTCTAATAGAATTCAATTTTTCGACCTGCTTTGGTAGAGTGACTTGCAGATAGTTTATGTTCTCTAGTGTCTGCTTCAGAATTGTAATTACAGAGTCATCATGGTTCGTCATTTGAATTTCGGTTTCCAATCTAGATACGATGTCTAAAATAGTTGACAGCGTAAACTGCCCATTATCTTCATACCTATTTGCCCATTCAGAGAGTTCACTCCTTACTTCATCTGAATAAGAACGTATTTGTTGCATCCAACCTTTAAATTCAGCCGTATCTTTAACAGCTGCATATGCTGCTTTGGCTTCTTCAGCTTTTTCTCTCAATTGTGTTTCTCTCTCATTAAAAAATCCGATAATGTCATTGAATGTCCGTTCCCTATTTCGAGCTTCTATATGTTTTATGCCTAGTTCAGCGAGTGCTTGTTGAACAAGCTGTATATCCCTCATATTTTTAACCATCAGTTTCAGCTCATCTGTCTGAGCTCGCAATAACGAACCAATCTGTTCTTCACAACCAGCAATCGCAGCAGAAACATCCTTGTTCATATCTCTTTTGTATTCATCCACTTTTTGTTTAATACTATTTATTTCACTGATAGTCCTTGATTTAAGCATTCTTTTATGATTCATATCATGTATTTGTTGCTGTAATTCTCTCAGTTCTTCTTTTATTTGAGCCATTGGAGAAGCATACTGCTTTTTAAATTCCGTTGTTTCTGCTATTTCCTTTTGCAAAGCTTGATATCTCTCTCTCAATTGCAACAACTCTTGTCTCACATTTTGCTTTAAACTTTCTGACATGCCACTACCCATATAGAACTGCGCCTTTTTAACTTGAACATCTGTGGAGAAGATTTGTCTATCACCATAGCGTGACCGCTTGAAATCATAAACATAGTCCCCAGCAATCACTCTTCTAAACTTTAACTGTCCCTGGCTGTCTGGTCGTCTAAGTTCATCTATGACTCGGGAATCGAGATCACTTGTAGATACAGGAATTGTGTGGATTTTTTGTTGTTCTTTCAGCATTTGAATCACTGCCTCATCACCTTTAATGAAATCGCAAAGGTATCCCTCAAACCCTAAACTCCTTATACTGTCAATAGGGTATGGGTATGGAACCTCAATTGATGCCAATTCTCTCAAGTTTACCTGAAAACTTTGAAGTATTTGATCATTAAATTGCTTGTAGGTAGCTGAATCCACCATAGTTAGTGATATTGATGTATGCCAATCTACGCATGTTGTGAGATACGAGGCTATTTTTGCGTCAGGGCAACTTATAGTAACAATCGGGGGTTCCAAAACTTTGCCAGTCATCTCAGGATGTTGCCTTATATATTCACATGCTCTTCTGACTTCGTCAAGCCTCCCAGTCTGCCCCCTTAGGACATTTAAATTATCATTTGACGCCAGGTCCCTTTTTAGCCTCTCACTTCTAGACCTTACAGTAGTTAGTTCCCTATTCAGTGCCCTAGCTGTGGAATCCAATTCTTCTTTTTTTCTTTCGATCTCCGATTCCTTTTCATAAAGATTCACACGCATGCTTTCATATTTATCCATATCTTGCTGGCTAGGTAATGATAAGGTCTCCAGCAGCTTATTACGATTGAAAATATCTTCTTCAGCCTTTTCAATTTTTCTTTGCATATTTTCCCGCCGAGTTCGGTAATATGTTATCTTCTTCTTCAAATCTTCAACAGAATTTTTGTGCTCTTGGATCTTTGCTATAATATTAGATTGGACTTTCATTAATGCATTATATTGTTCCTCCTTTTCCTTTCTAATTTTCTCTATTTCACTGGAAGCTTCTATTAGTTCTTCATTCGCCACTTTATATGGCCTCTTATCCTTCAAAAATTCCTTAAGCTCTTGTTTAGCTAATTCATATATCTTCTTAAGGTCCTTAAGTTGCCTCTTATGATTCTTAACCCGGGCATAGGGGAGTAATTTCTTATGAACATCTATTTCATTCTTCTTTCTTTCGTATTCCTCAAGGGCACGAACCTGGGTCTCCAGTGACTCTTTTTTTACAAGTAGCTTCTCCAGCTTCTTTTTATTAATCTCTACATCACGACTAAGATTGATTTCTTCTTGCTGGTCATTTTTAACTTCCTCTAACATATCAACAAGTGAAGGATCAATTGAGCGAATCGTCTCCTCTAATAACTTATTAGATTTTAAACGAGCAAACTCCTCTACACGCTCTTGTGAGAGAAACTGACACAAATTGTCCAATTGAATATTTAATACAGAAACCAACGCCTTCACCTGGTTTTCACTGGCACTCTGTTGATTTATGGAATAAACACACTTCTTTTTGGACTTCATAATGACAGTTTTTATGGTAATAACATCATCCGTCGACTTTATCATGGGAAATCCATTCACCAGCCTACTATTCTTTAAAGTTATCTCTATAATGCTTTGTTCCGTACCATTCTTAATATAATCTTCCACTCGCTTTGCTCTTCCAATGTATTCTGGCTTACCTGCAAGGCCTAAACATATCGCACAAACAAATGTAGACTTTCCTGAACCATTGGGGCCTATAATCATATTCAAATATGGCGAGAGGTGAAATTCAGTCAATGCATATGTTACGAAATTAGTCAAACGCAATCTAATTATTGCCCCATCTTTAAAGTCTGAATAGTCCATCTCGTTTCTTCGAATCTTATTCCGATGTTGAAGATCAAGATCGTCCTCTTCATCATCCCTCGAATGTAAAACTTGTCTAAAGTTCATTACTGATGCCATTATTAATCAATCGACCAAAAAACCGACAGTTTTCCTCACTTTGTTATTAGACTTCAGTTCACCTAAGGTTCTACTACTAAAGGTAGAAAGGTGCGTAAAAAAGAGATAAGAGTCAAACAAAAGTTACTATTAGTAAAGTTCTAAAATTCAGGCAGCGAAAGACTACACAGAGTACACACCTTTATCGAGTAATGAATTGATCATAAAACTAATACTTCAGCGATGCTTTCTATATTACACGTAATACCTGAAACATCACCACATCACTATCAACGTGTAATTTATTTTATTGTAGCAACTTACATTATATGATTGGAATGGCGCTTGATTCAGGATAATCGAAGATAAAAAACCAGCAAGGATGGTTCAATTAAGGTCTACGTCTAGACCATCATCTTCAGACTCGAATAAGCCATCCAGAAGCGTAGTGGCAAGGAAGCAAGGAACAAGAAAGAGGCGTAATCATTTTGATAGTTCAAATGAAGTTGACACATATGGATTGGTCGGTGGCGAAGCTAGTTCTGGTCGTCCATTTCAGATTATAGAGAGATTACCATGTTCCATTGAACCTCCAAAATATAGTGTCTTTACTCAAGCTTTATCAGTGCGCGATTCTGCTGTGTTATACAGTTCTCTGCTGGCGTCGAGAAGGACTTGGATTAAAGCAGAAATGTTTGAACTATATTGGTCAAAACAATATATGAATGCGAAGGATAAAGAAAAAATGCTACAAGATGGAATTGATCCAGATGAAATTGATCAGTCAGCTGCAAGAGAAAAGATGCATAAATTGAGTGACGCAGTTATGACGGGTGGTCCTCACACTCTTCCTATAAGAATGTTCATTCTGAAAAACGACGAAGTCGAATCCAAATGGCAAGATATGCAGGAGTCAAGAAAGAGGAACAAGGAACTTAAAAGACAGCGCGAAGCAGAGGAGAAAGAACGCCGTCGTGAGGCCCGTAAAAAGCAGCAGATGCTTAAGAAAGAGGAAAAGTTAAAGAAATCAGAAGATGCTAAGAGAGAGAAGGAAAGGAGGAAGAAGTTACTACAAGAAGAACAGGATAAGCTTAAGAAAGACCCCAGAATCGTTACATCTTCTACAATGATACCAAGAACACCTATGAATTCGAAAAAATTGGGAACCTCTCTTAGTAAGGCCCAACAACAGGCATTTGAAAATCAAAAAATGATAGCAAATTTAAATATGATGGCACAGCAGGATAGAGCTCTGAATAAGTTAATGATAGAGGTTGCGAATGGAGAAGCACCTCCTGCAGATGTTAAACGATTTAAGACTTACATCGAAAAAGCGAGAAATATGGACCCCCCTCCAAATTGGAGGCCAAGACTGATCCAGAAGAACATGACTAAAAAAACCACCCAAAAGGGTCCAGAAACTACCAGTATTGGATCCGGAAGTGGGGAACTACCTAAGAACTCCATCATACATGATGATTCCGAGAACCATTTAATGTCGTCTCAATCATCTCTTTCAGTTGCAACTACAGAATCCAATACACCACTTCATACATCTTCGCCAGGGGCAGAGAATCTAGCGTTGGGGAGTGATAGTGTGACCAGCATATGCAAATACAATGCAGTTGAAAAAGGGAACAAAAGTAGTAATTCTACCATATTTTCAGATTCAAGCAACAGTACGCAATTACATGATACAAAGGATTCGCAACCAGACGATACGTTCCCAACACAAAGTATACCGAAGAGTGATGAAAATTCATCCATTAATAATATGGAGAAATCTCGGGATTTAGAAAGTAGCAACGATACCAGTCACACAATACCTAGCTCCTCTGGTGAAGTAAAAACTGAAAATGCATTAGAGATATCAGCTGTGAGTAGTCGTTCATATGATAATTCTGATGCATTATTAAAATCAACTCCAGGAAGCAGGAGTTTGACTAATATTATAGACAAAGATGGATTGCTGTTGAATGTTAATCAGGATACTACCGGTGTAAAACCCAAGAGGAAGTATACCAAAAGGAAAAAGGAGTCTGTAGAAGAAGAAGATAAATCAATGCAGCTCACTACGTTTCAGCAAAAATATTTGGAGGGTGCCGATATCCTTTTTGAGTACCTAGAAAACCCTAATATGAGATTTTTGTTTCCGAAGGACGCTATATTGGAGCCATTAGAAGATGGTGAAAGTTATTTAATGTCCTGGATAGTAATCCATAATGCTAAGGAGATAGAGCAATTTAAGAGCAGAAGATTAAAGGAAATGAACAAATATAAGAAAAAGCGTCCTGCAGATGAAGAGACAAAGGATGATGCAATAGCGGATTTCAATGTATATCTCGATCCGAGATGCCCGCAACCATTGTACACTCCAATGACTGTTACTCTATCTAATATACATAAGAAGTTTACTCCTATCATGATGAACAGTGTTAATAAAGCAGAGGACGTAAGGACGTTTATGAAAACTATTTTAGACTGTGGCCAAAGATTATCCGGATATAACATATGGTTTCAGTTAGATGCTTGCGACGACAAGGATTTAGCGGAGTCTTTGCGAGCAGAGCTAAACGATTACGAACAGGGCTTCAAGTCCAAAAGGCATAGGAAACAGATTTAAATAAATTATTCTATATAATTTATGTGGAATATTGTAACATAACGCCAAATTTTGCAGGACGTAGCCATACCGGCCTTGCCAATGCGCCACTATTATCATCACTTAGTGTTTTAGGTGCATCTAATGGGAGGTTAGTTAACTCAGCTCCAGCTGATATGAGTATTTCTTTATATTTCCCTTCCCAGAGTATTTTTAAGTTTTTATTGTTTATGCTGCTACTGCATTTTAATACACTCGTAAATTGGGTATTATTAATCATTTTCGCAAACTCTTCTATTGGTGATTTTACATTATGAACACTATCCAAAAATGAAATTGTAGCGTTCATTTTATCCAAAAAGTTTCCATTGTTCACCGTTGCAATATTCTGGCTTTTAGTGTTTCTCGTTTCTGCTCGAGCAATTTCCTTACCTGTTGCGCTGCCAGTCTTTGCACTGGTGGCATCAACCCTATTAGCTGCAGTAAGATCTAGATTTTCAGAAAGCTTTAATGCTGAAGAGCTCTTCCACAACTCACACCCAAAAGTTAGGTCGGATTCAATAGAATAGACGTTAAAGTCATATTTTGCACTTAGTGTTGAACCCAATGTTGGCTTAACCGAATAGGTTGAAGATATGTGCCCAAATAGTGGATTAAAAGAGAGTGTTAAAGTAATCGGCTTACAGGTGTTGGTGGCATGTGTAAAATAGCGTAGCGTCGTAGAACATCCAGGAAGCATGTTAGCAATTCCTAACCAAAATTCTGCCCCAAAAGAAAGCAGAGAATCATTGTAAATCGAATTGTAAAGTTTTGATTTGCTTGATAGACAGTTGTGAAGGAATCTGTAACCCAAAAGCGATTCATTACTGGAATATATTAGCTCCTGACTAGTAGAACCGGTATCCCTCTGTAAATACACTGTAACAAAACTAGGTTGATTAACCCAAGAAAGACCTTTCAGCACTAACTGCATATGCTGAGTCAGACGCCTGCAATACATGGCCTCTAAGATTGATCCAGGATAGTACATACGCCCGTACAATAACGTGTGCTTCACAAATTCATCCCCTTTCGCAGCTTCTAAAGCAGCGCGCCTGTCAATTCCACAATAAGGCTTGATAAAACGAAACGTATCGACCATTGTATGTAACCGAATATCTGTCGACGCCTGTACTAACTGTTTCATATCGTTACAATCAGTGTATAAGTACGATAATGATCCATTTATAACCTTATGATTTGATAGTTCAAAAGTAGTAAATGTATAAGGCGTAGATTGGTTTGATACCTGCAAATTGAAGGAAGACGGTATTTGCAATTGCAGCACATTATCACTCGTCGCAGTAATATTCTCGTAACTATTGTCGCGATTCCAACCAGTAGACCTTTCAAATTGGCGAACAATATACTCCATATATTCAATCATAACAAGTTATTAGCAGTAATAGCCTATATGACTTTAAAGTCTATATTCCAATATCATATGGACTAGAATTCAGCACAAATTTTATACGCGCGGGACCTGAACCTTCATCATAATAGAAATTGTTTAAAAACCATAAAAAATCCTAAACACAGGAGCTACATCAAACAAGGAACAGCTGGTCTCCACATTAGTATACTAGCATATTTGCACTCGCGCTTTTATATAGGACACTCTTGACCTGGGGTTCAAGAAGATAGAAACTGGCAGGGTAATTATGTCTGATGATCTGTGGAACAAGGACGAAAGCAGCCTCCCCTCCTCTGTTGAGCAACCAGAGCCCTTTGTTAAGGGCGTAAGGAAGGTTAACAGAGTAACATCAGGACCAGCCATAGTAACTAGAAGGAGGCGATCTAGCAGTAGGACTTCGAGCAAAAATCTAAAAAGTACAACTGATATCTCACCAGCGTCTAAAATATTCAGAAATCTCCTTATACTAGAAGACGACTTAAGACGGCAAGCCAGGGAGCAGAAGCTGCTGAAATGGCAATTCACACTGTTCCTATCAAGTCTAATGGGAGTTGCTGGGTTTGCATTTTACGAACTGTACTTTTCGCAGGAAAACATACAGGGGCTATACAGGGTGATGCTACAGTTTATCTTTGTGTTTATTATGATAACTGTGGTATTATTTCACCTCAGTGGGGAATATAGAAGAACCATTGTAATACCTAGAAAGTTCTTTACGAACACGAATAAGGGAATACGGAAATTCAACTTTAAGTTGGTCAAAGTCAAGACCTCATTTAGCGACCAAGTCGCAGACCTCGTGCGCTTCATCAGCAGGAGCCTTGCACAGGCTAACATCTGGCTTCTGAAAATAATCCTGCCGGCCTCTTACCTTGAAAATGCATTTCCATATCGGTTCTGGCGCTCCGTTGAAATCAGGTCACAACCGAGGATAGGCGCGGTAAACATAAAGCTGGTCCTGTACCCCAGAGCATTCAGTGCTGAAATCAGAGAAGGATGGGAGATATATAGAGATGAATTTTGGGCGCGAGAAGGAGCTAGAAGAAGGAGACTGGTTAACCAATTAACCCCAAAGAAGGAATGAAGCAAGATTAATGCCAATTACTAGAAGCAAGTATAATGAAGAAGAAACACAAAACAAATATTCAGTGTAGCGGTTCTGATAGTAGATAAATAGTATTTCACTCATCTGTGAAATCGGAAAATATAGTTTGACTACCTTTTCATCATAATATTTGTTTTATATTTAACCTCTACCCAAGATTACATCCTAAAACGTAAATGCGTCGGTACAATATATTAATATTCTACTGCCGCGTTTACCCTGCATCTTTAATACCATGCGAGACTGTTTACTTTATAGACTCAAAAAGAATAAACGGACAGAAACTCGCTTCCTGTTAGAATTTTCAAGCCTTTATATAAATCACAGTAATTTTCTAAGAATTGCAGACAATGCAGGAATTAGTCTAGCATTATTAGGGCTTGGGCAAAAATCACTGAAAAGTTGCAATATCTTATGAGCCATGAACTTCTATAGTGGATAAATTTCGCTATTTTAAAGGTTGAGAGCTAGCAGTTCTTTGTATTTCGCACTCTATTATTATTAGTGTTGAATAAATAGGCTTACTTACATAATAATAGCGACACAAAAGCAGAAAAAACTAACTTGTAAAAACAATGTAGATAAATACCTTCGATTTAAGAATCCTGTATCCAATCGGATTTAACGGTCATCAAGATAATAAACTCTTACGTTAGTTTCAGTCGATAAAGGCTTTGGTTTTTTGTTTATGGCTTCACTAGGATCGTAATTTCAAGATCTGCTACACAGCGAATCCAAGAAAATTGAACGCTAACACTAAACTCAGAAACGATTTAAAACAAAGCGTCAGTAAAATAGACTGTCAAACAGAATACCGAGTTATAACGACCAGTTTCAGACAGGGGTTTGGTTATTAAAAGTTAACGAATCAGACTGCTCATTAACAAAGCTCTTAACTCAGAATAGATATCTAAAGGCCTGTTATTCAGAGAAGGTTACCCTCCCTTTACAACCCCTTTACTTAATTCACCGTATTAAAAATAACACAAAATAAGTGAGATACACTAGTAGAGAGGAACGTGGCGTGAATGCTAAAAGAACCAAATTGAAGTAATTCTGGCCCAGTATGATGCGAGGTTTCAAGCAAAAGGTATGTGATATTTAGTTAATTGCGCTTGCGCGCTTTGATTTACTATTAGGACTCTTTACTAATCATAATTGACTCATTTTACAGTTAATAAAGAAAACTACTGGATCATCTTCATCAAATCAAAAGAAGAAGGTCAAGGATGTTAATAAGAAGCCAAGCAATTCCACCCCTTCATCTACGGCAAGTTCTACTTTGAGTAGTTCTTCTAGGTCTTCGTTGGATAAAAAAGATCAGAAAGGCTCACCGGGTGCCAATTCTGAAAAACAACCTAAACCCAAGGATACCGGAAAGACGAGTGCACCCACTGTACCGGCGAATGCACCGGCACAAATATCTGGGAAGGTTAAATTGGCGACTGCAGGTCCCTTACAAAGCGTTAGTGGTTTGTCTCAAAAGAAAGACGACATTAATAAACAGTATCCTACATATATTGCAGGAGCAGTTTCTCCACCAAGCCCTCCGCTTGGTGGTGCGGTTCATTTACAAAGGGAAGCTATTCCCGGACAGGAGCAAGGGCAGTCACCGAATGGAATTGACATTCCTCGTCCGTCGCATTCGTTTGAGAGGTTACCAACTCCAACGAAGTTGAATCCAGATACAGATCTTGAGTTGATAAAGACTCCACAGAGGCATTCTTCATCAAGATTCGAGCCCTCCAGGTATACTCAAATAAGCAAATTACCCAGCTTTGATGATGTACCTCCGGAAGAGCAAATTCCGTTATTCATAGCGAAGGTGGATCAGTGCAATATTATGTTTGACTTTAGCGATCCAAGTTTCGATATACATGGTAAAGAAATCAAACGCCTTACTCTACAAGAATTAATTGAATTTATAGTCACGAATCGATTTACTTACACGGAGGAAATGTATGCCCATGTTGTAAACATGTTCAAGATAAATTTATTCAGGCCGATTCCGCCTCCTGTGAACCCGGTTGGCGATGTATATGATCCGGACGAAGACGAACCAGTTAATGAATTGGCTTGGCCACACATGCAATGCGTCTATGAGTTTTTCTTAAGATTTGTTGAATCGCCGGACTTCAATCACCAAATTGCCAAGCAATACATCGGGCAGGATTTTATCCTAAAACTATTAGAACTATTTGACAGTGAGGATATTAGGGAAAGGGATTGTCTCAAGACTACTCTACACAGAATTTACGGCAAATTTCTATCTCTAAGATCCTTCATCCGGCGTTCTATAAACAACATTTTTCTACAATTCGTCTACGAGACAGACCGTTTTAATGGGATAGCTGAGCTATTAGAGATATTGGGGTCCATAATCAACGGCTTTGCATTGCCCCTAAAGGAAGAGCATAAAGTTTTCCTTGTACGTATTCTAATTCCCTTGCACAAAGTCCGTTGTTTGTCACTATATCATCCACAACTGGCGTATTGTATTGTCCAGTTTTTGGAAAAGGAGCCGATGTTGACAGAAGAAGTCGTTATGGGATTGCTACGTTATTGGCCAAAGATTAACTCAACAAAAGAAATTATGTTTTTGAATGAGATTGAAGATATTTTTGAGGTTATCGAACCGCTGGAATTTATAAAAGTGGAGGTCCCTCTCTTTGTTCAGCTAGCAAAATGTATATCGTCTCCGCATTTTCAGGTCGCCGAAAAAGTATTAAGTTACTGGAACAACGAATACTTTTTAAACCTATGCATTGAGAATGCTGAGGTTATTCTACCGATTATTTTCCCCGCATTGTATGAATTGACTTCACAATTAGATCTGGAATCTCAATTAGATGAGGAAGGTAATAGAAACCAAGACCCTTATATGCTCGTGGAGCAGGCGATTAATTCCGGATCATGGAATCGCGCCATTCATGCCATGGCATTTAAAGCCTTGAAGATATTCTTGGAGACTAACCCGGTGTTATATGAAAACTGTAATTCTTTATATCTATCAAGTGTTAAAGAATCACAGAGACGTCGCGAACGGAGGGAAGAAAACTGGCATAAATTACAGGAGTATGTTAAGGATTTAAATATCAGCAGCGTAGAGAATCCAGTAACGATTAGCGAAGTCAGCAGGGATCAACTCCATTGAATCACACAAATTCGTTTCGGAAGGTGAGTTAATGGAGATTTCACCGTGTAAAAAAAAAATGAAAGACTGGGAAAGCACCGTTGTAGGATGTCTATATAACTTCTAAGTCGAGTTTATTTTTACCCCTAAACATTTTTAGGGACGGTTATACATAAAACCAAACCTACCCAAGGTTAAAATCCTTCAAGACTTAGTTGTTATACAGTGTGGACAAAACGTTTTCACTACATAACAATGTTGTCCTACATTTTTTGATACCCTATATTTAGTTAGCATGAATATATAAAACCATAATCTTTTGGGAAATATATTCATGCTATCTCTTAAACAGCTGCGTAACTAGTATAATTTAAAATTTCACGTAATTAATTACAAAGTATCAGTACAGTACGCCCAACCGTGAATCCTTAATAAGGATTTTGACTATGATTCACCAGTGTACCCTAGTTTTTACGTAACATTGAATCATATTTAACACATACATATTCATCCCCCCCTAACTATTTGCTGTAAGAAAAAAAAACATTACATAAATAGATTGTACAAGGCGTTAACTCGTAATTAGACATTAAGCTAACAGGAATTATAACAAAGCCAAGAGACATTCGTTAACTGTAATAAAATGTTTACTGGTGGTGGATTGTTGAGACAGGCCCCAACTTTTCGCGCAGCTGCTTCATTTTTGACTCCTATGTTCAGAAGTACAGCAAGGAAAATTACCCCACCTATGGCAAGAGTTGCTTTCCCTGGCACTGCTTCAAAAGCTTCACCAAGGTTGATGTTATATTTGGGGTTTACTTCCGCAGGGATACTTTTACCTAACTTCAAGAGACCTGTGATTCATAACGATAGTATCTTAAGCACTTTAGACCCAAGCTATTCCCGCTCTGACTTGACTACTACTAGACCAGTCCCTGTCACCCGTGAAAGATTCAATGGAAAATTAAACTATCGGCAGCTTTGTATGGGTTCCATTACCGGTCTTGCATTCGGAATTATAATGGGTAAGATTTCTCACGCGCTAGTATTTGTATCCGCCTTTGGTTTGCTGGCGCTTCAATGGCTACAAAGCCGCGGTATCGTTAATAAAGATGCAACCAAGGGACTATCTAAGTACGTTCTAAACATGAGCCGGGAACAAGTAGACCTAAATACCTTGATATGGGAAAAGCCAAGCTTTAAGGTTTCATTTTTGTTGAGTTTTGTCTTAGCAGCAATGAATATTTAGTGCTGAGTATAGCAAACAAAAGGTGTGCGTGTATCAGGTATATACCGCCAAGAGATGAATTTTAACGGACTAAATCATACCACCTTCCATCCCTCTCTGAATGAAGCTTCTCCATCTTGTGCTTACTTAGAGTGAATTGCCGTTCACTATATGATGAGTAAATATATCGTTTTGTACGACAACGATTTCTGCTTTGATTTATTTATAATCATGAGACTTAACTACATCTATATTCATTCAACAACTGTATAACTTAGTAGGTGATAAAGTGATGTCTCTAATACACACAGATACCTCAAACTATCCGTTCCGCTTTGTTCCTTTTCTTCGACAAGAATATTCATTCTCACTAAATCCTGATCGACCGGTATGTCAATATTATAATTCTAAAGAAGGTCCATCGTCATGTCCAAATGGTACTATGTGTCCAAACAAGCACGTACTGCCCATATTCCAGAATAAGATTGTATGTAAGCATTGGTTAAGAGGCTTGTGTAAAAAAAATGACCAATGCGAGTATCTGCACGAATATAATCTGCGTAAAATGCCGGAATGTGTGTTCTTCACAAAGAACGGTTACTGTACTCAGAGTCCTGAGTGTCAGTATTTACATATAGATCCAAACTCAAAGATACAGCAATGTGAGTACTACATGATGGGCTATTGTCCTCTTGGACCGTCATGTGCTAAGAAACATGTTAAGAAAGTCATCTGCCCGAAATATGTTACAGGATTTTGTCCACTGGGAAAGGAGTGTGACTGGGAACATCCGAAGTTTGCAGTACCTAACGAACTGAGCAAGCTTCGTATCAAGAAAGATGGCGAAATCAATACTAAAAAACTGGATGAAGAAAAGGAAAGAAGGTTAAACGCCATTATTAATGGGGAGATTGTAGTGTGAATTAAATACTGGTATGCAGGTATTCTAAATACATTTTTATCATTTTAATTAATATTATTGCCTGATAGATCAGGCGGAAGGTACATTTTATATGCGTTGACGCCCACACGCAGTTATTTTATATTTCGTGAAGTACTCCGTTCATTTATCATTTATCCGTGAATTTGCTTCTGTAATCCAGTTCTCTAGCGAAATAGGTGTATCATTCGCAAAGAAGCGCTCTAAAAACTGTAATTCTTCTGCCCATTGCTGATGTAGCTCCGGTTTCAAAACATTATACTTGATGGGTTCCCGCTTGCAGATTGCATTCATGAGCCATTGCTTTTCGTGTAACGAATTCATTGAAGTATGGGTACTATGCGAGTTTAGCATAGAAAGCTCTTGGTATGGTTCAAACCTAGTAATCAATGTAAGCAGGCACAACCCTGCTGCGTACAAATCACTATCGTAGCATGGTCTACTACCCTCTATCAAGGATGGAGAACTGTACTGTAAAGTTGTTTCAACAGCCTTCTTCATATTAGTTCCCGTAATTGAAGCAGAAGCGAAGTCTACCAAGTATGCATCGTAACCTTGAACAAGTATATTTGCAGTTTTAATGTCGCCATGGACAACTGCATTACCGCGAAGGAACTGTAAGCACAATAGAAGATCGTTTGTAAAC